>NC_143565.1:46466250-46767500 GCF_054136105.1 Typopeltis vanoorti | reverse complement strand
TCTGGATTTTCTGGCCAATACTTGGAATCTAAAATCTTAGCACATTCAGGCAAATCAGCATCATCTCCTTCAAGCAGATGCTTTCCAACAGCTTCTTTCAGACTTTTATAGAAAGCTTATTGCAGAACTGTGTGTTTCATTTTTTGTGGAACTCAATCCCTTTGAATTTCATGCACTTCAGACTTTGAAGAGAAATACCATAGTACGGACCAGGATTTTCAATTATTCTTTCTTCAAAAATGTTAACTGTATTCTTTATCTTCCTGTCTGCTTTGTACAAGTCAATATTTCTCTCTTGTAAATCTAGACTTAGTTCACTAAGTTCTTGGAGAGCATCACACATAAGGCCCAAATCAAGAACAAACTCACATGACATTATTTTTCTTAAAAGGCCCTCATAAAGAAAGCAATCTGTTTTGCTTCTTCTGCTGTCTTCTTTTGCCTTCAGAAAGTGATGGATGAGGGCTTCAATGTCTTGCCACACTGCAGAAACAGTGGAAGCTAGATGCAACCCAGCGAGTGCTAAAATTCTGCCAATTTTAAGAAGTTGAAGTTCTAGAGTCACTGCACATTCCTGTAGTTCCCTAGCATTCTTAGGTGAAGCATAATAAGTCACATAAAGTTTGTCCACAAAACTCTTAAAGCGATTCACTCCTGCCACATTGTTCACTATGTCACTAACAGACAATTCAAATTGATGGCTAGCACAATGCCAGAAAATAACACTAGGAAACGTCTCTTGCATTAGCCTACTTACACCATTATGCATACCAAACAACACGTCTGCACCATCACAAGTTACAGACAATAAATACTCTTAAGTAATCTTCAGATAATCCTAAACACTCAAGATGACTAATTAAAGAGTTTAGAATTCCTCTAGCAGTTACATCTGATAATTCGATCAAATCTAGGAAAAATACTCACAATAACAATCAATGTTGTTGTGTTACTCACAGTTGTTGATTCATCAACAAGTAATGATATTTTGTTCTTGGAGCTCACTATATTGTCTATTAATGTTTTTCTTTGCGATATGGCTCACAATGTTAATGCAAGCATTTGCAGAATGAAGAATATATTCCATGTCTAGACCATTAAGTTCCTGTAAATTTATTTCATCTTCAAAGTTGTTAAATGATTGATTTCTCCTTGCAACTTTGTAAGCAGTTTGAAACACTTTTCCTGTTACATCTTTATTATGAGACAAAGTATTTAAGAAAACTTTCTCTAATGTTTCGTTTTTTGCTTTAGATTTTATTTTTTGGTACACTTTGTGCGCTGCACTCTCCTTATGATCGTAAATATTTTTTCTTAATGACATTAACTGTTGTTTGCAAGATTCTCCAAAATGACTGATTTTACCATTCGCAAATTTTTAAAAACTTAAGAAAAAGAGTGCCAGTACTGCGTACCACCAGAAAAAAAGCACTGGACATAACTGAAATCCCAACTAGCTGCCCTCTAATCTTGGATAAAAAGAAATTGGACTCAAATCAGTCTTAAAATGGCTATCTTCCAAATTTTAAGTAAATTAATACAGCCATACCATACTTGTTGAAGGAGAAGGGGGTGCCCAAAAAATGGTTGGCTAGTCCTCACTTGTCATAATGATGGTATCAAATGTATTTTTTTGTGTTAATTTGAAGCAATCACTTTTAAAATCAACTCCAACCCAATCATAAAAAAATTTGATCCAATATTAGAAAGCAGTGATCAAGTTAAAACTCGAGTTATCAGCAACAAAAGAACTAGTCTTAAATTATGCAAAAATTGAATAATTTCCAACTTTAATTCTTACTGTCTGTGTATTTGATAAGCTATTTGTGCTCTGAAAATGCTGGGTCAAAATATAACAAAATATGAACTGATTTTTTTATGCGACTCCCACCCACAAAAGGCTGTAAAACTATAGTACACTGCATTAGTACTGTGGATGAGCTAGAGATCACATAATTTTGAAATGCTGGAACTTTTTTTTCAAACCATTTCCTCCAATAAGTGGGATGGAAGCTTCACACTGGGTGATGAAATTCATCTACGACTTAAAGACATTCACAAAATATCTATGCCCACAGCAAGATTTAAACTAATCTGTTAGGAGAGTTGGTACGCTATCCACTTAGACAAGTAGGGCAGCAGTTTTTTTTTTTTTTTTTTAGTATTATTTAATACCATGCAACATAAGATCAATGTATTTATGATGTTCAGAAAATAGTATTTTCAGATACATAAATTATTAAAACATTTCTTGTGTAAGTCTTAATGATGAGTTAAATGATGCATGTCACAATAACAGGCAAGAACTAGACTATTGTTCTCAAATTTGGTCCCCAGGATTTGAAGGGAATAAATTAACTGTGGAAAGGGTACAGAGCAGATAACAAAGATGGTTTCAGGACTGTACAATGTTAGTTATGAGGATCAGCTGAGAGAATGTGGACTGCCGAGTTTGGTAGCTAGAAGGAGAGGTGATATGATTAAGACTTTTAAACTGTTGAGAGGTTTGGCAGGGTTGACATTATGAAGTTCTTTCACTTGGTGGAGAAGGAGCGATGCAAAAGGGTCATCCCTGGAAGTTACGAAAGGAAGCTGTGAGCAAGAGGGTGATTTCTTTGCATGGAGGGTGGTTGAACCGTGTAATGCATTACCTGATAGAGTGGCGAAAGCAAGAGCGGTCAATGAGTGGTTTGATAGACTGTATGTTTCCTAGGAAGGACCTCCCACAATGAGTCTCTTGACTCCATGGAGGCCTGAATAATAATAATTTTACTGTCTGAAGCAAATTAAGACAAAATCAACAAAAAGGTTCGAGTCATTATGAATAGTGAAACATTTCAAAAATAATACCATGCAATAGTGGCCTCAACTATCATTCTGGCCCTAATTCTAATTGTTGTATGAAAAAAATAAATAACAAACGTTGCAAATGAAAGAGATTAGTAGTCTAAGAAGTTGGCAAGAGTAAAGTGATGTTAGATAGTAGTATTAGTATTATTGCTAGGAATCCATGGAGTTGGTAGACTCACTGCAGGAGACCAAATTCTCAGACCACGATACATCATACCTTGTCTTGAAAATGTTCAGAACTGAGATATTCACCCTCCCACCCAAACTGTCACGACTCATTTACCAGGCTTTCATTTCCATACTTACTCATGGGACTCTCGTCATACAGTTCCCAGGATTATTTCTGACTCTCCCACCACCTATTATCATATGCAATCTCTTCCCTATATCTAATATCACTAAGACATAAAAGTTTGTGAGAGGAGCTCCTCCTCTCTGCAAAACTTACAGAATCTTGATAGAGATTAAGTGGCAAGTGACTCCGACTAACATTTCCTTATTACAAATATCCAGTTCACTAGAGCCATGCACATATGGGCACATATCTGGACAATCAATGCCTTATACAGTAAAACTTACTTCTTTAATCTTACTTGTCCTTCTCATTATGGTGAGAATTTTCCCAGTAACCTTGCCAATTTTATGTGTCACATGAACTTCAGTTTCCTATCTGCTAACACTTCATCTCTTGAAGAAAGTTTCTTCAAAACAATACATCTTGTTTGTCATCTTCTCTGGTTAAATTGCATGACTTTACACTCATGAATGCTGAACCTTCCCCATTCATCTATCCAAAACACTAATCTATTTAAATCTTCTCAAAAACACCAGAGCTTCTTGAAATTGCTCTTTCTGGTCACCAAACAAATGAATATTTCCTCTCAAACGTTGGTCCATTTATATACATAGATTAAACAACAGCAGTCCCACCCTGTATTACTTGTCATCTTCAAGGCATTTTTACTGCTCATACACAACTTGGATCCTATCAACAACCTTCCCTGTAATCAGGCTACCTAACATTATTCCTCTCCATCCTATTCAATTTCAATAGCAGTCTGTCATGTGGCATGAAAACAGTGCAAGACACAAATTAAAACAGTTTAATGCTTCCAATATTTTATCTCAATCACAGACATCTATAGGAAATTAAATATAAATTGTAGCAAACACAAGCAACACAAAGTAAAGTGGAACTTAGAGGACTATGTTCCATATTTTTGGGTTAAACATTTCCATATTTATTTAAGTTGGTTTTTAACACAGTTGCAGATAATAAAAAATGCCTCTTACATTTGAACTTGTTACAATAAAGCATGGCATCCTACCCATTTGATTCTGTACATAGTGACCAAGCATGGTCTGTTAAATACAAAAAAAAAATAAATAAAAATAAAATAAAATAAAAAATCCTGTGATTCTATTAGGAAAAACCTTGCCACCTCCCTATGAGACTGGCTAACTCACCTTCAACTGAAATGACCCAATAAAAGGTTCTCACATCCTAGACAAAATTCAAGCTCAGGTCTTTCCAATAGTGGCACACCCAAAGAAAAAGGAAAAAAAAAACACTAGAAAATTTTTCATAAATCATTTCCTAATTAAAATTCATTTTTTTATTTATGTTGTGTCGCGTTTTCTATTTCTATACTACTTATGAATTAGCGGTCACATAAGGTGGGAATACCCTATAGCTCTTGGGAATCATGACCGCTGTGAACACAAGGTGAACGAAGTAGTGCTTGGGCAGACCGAACACTACTTCGTTTGCCCGAGCCGGGCCAGAGGAGATCACAGTATCACGTATTGGCGATTATTGCAGATGCTCAGTCACAGGTTGCATATGATGCAACGCATATCGTGTATTCTCAAATTGTCTACTCAACCCCCCCCCCCCCCCCCCAAGATTAAATCCTGAGTGCAGCACTGCTTTCCAGTGAAAGGACTTTGTAAAGACACAGACATATGGAGGCTCGTATCCATTGAACTAATCACAGCAAGCTGGTGAATGATTTGATACTTTTATTTTGACATTGCCTCTATGTGCTGACAATATCTTTCACTGTAGGGATCTGACTAGCTGCGAGAATTTCATTAAACAACCAAGTTAGTCATCTTCCAAGGTGACTTTAATGCTGACAACCAACTTCATCTGACTTTCTTTTCAATTTCGACAAGCCAAGCTAAGCTAAGAGATGAGACTTTTAAACTGTTGAGAGGTGGTTACAGGGTTGACACTGGGGAGTTCTTTCGCTTGGTTGAACAGCAGGAAGGAGTGATGACAAGAGGCCATCCCTGGAAGTTACGAAAGGAAACTGTGAGCAAGAGGGTGAGGAGTGGTTTCTTTGTGTGGAGGGTGGTTGAACCGTGGAATGCATTGCCTGATGGAGTGGCGTGAGTGAGAACGGTCAATGAGTTTAAGGAGTGGTATGATAGACTGTTTCTTGGGGGGAGGACCTCCCCTCGATGAGTCTTGACAGACTATGTTCTTAGGAAGGACCTCCCACGACGAGTCTTTTGACTCCATGGAGACCTGAATAATAATAATAATAATAATAATGTGAGGAAGAATTTTTGTAAGCAATAATCTAATGCAAATCAAAATCAAATAATCCTCTCCACTCTCTGAAAACTCAAACTTTTCTTAACCAGTTCTCTTTCTCTCTCATATATACCCCAGTTCCTTTGCTCTCTTCTTTCTTCCATTACATACACATATGACCTTCATTAATTGACTAATAATTCTATTCATAATGTTGAATGATGGTGCACTCCATTCCCTTTAGTCTTTTGACAAACTTTGCAGTGCAAACACATCACGCTTATGATCTATAAACAGTGCTTAACTTAAACACACTGATCTTCATAACATTCCTTAAAGCCTTAAATTAATAGCTTTGGGGGCAATAAATTTTTTACTTCTGAGTCTCTGAAATGGATTATCTAAAATCCTATTGAACATGTAATTCGTTTAATGCCACTTTTCCCAGAAGGAGCGAGTGATGTTAAACAAGGGTCAACTGTATTAGTTTAATCTCTTGTGCAAGTAAGATTGATTCTACTAAAGATTATTCTAAACAAGATTAAGACCAAGGTCAAAGATGGCCTGAGAGATGGGTACTTTTAGAAATAGACTATTCCAAGGGTTAAATGTATCCAGCACATAAAAGAAATGGGCTTTCCTCTATCAAACATTATCAAAACTGAGTAACAAAAGGCCACTGAAAGAACAGGTGTGAGATTACCTGATTGAATTCAGACAGACAATGGTGCTTTCCCCCACCCTCATTATTCAGCATCTACACTAAGGACTTCATGTATATAATACTACTGGATTGGTTGAAAACAGGAATTAGGAAAGATGGCAGATGAATCAGCATATCTTGGGTTGCTGATACAGTATGCCTTCTCTAATAACAGGGAAGAGATAGAGACTCATTGAAATGATTAAGACAGAGAGAGAGAGCAAAGGACAAAGCAAGACTGTTTTTGAAGGAAAGGAGACAATTCCAATGAACTACCTTCTCTCCTTCAAAATAGGAAAATAACTGAGATCAACAAAAAGAGTATTTAGGATTCATCAACATAAAGAATTGTGATTTAGGAAACTTCAGACGATAAGGAATAGTTAGAGACTCCAACTTCAGCAATAAAGTTGAGTATTCTAGATACAACTGTTTTCTTTTTTCTGTATGAATATAAAGTATATGGATACAAAAACTTGGAATTTAAATCTGATGAGAAAAGGATAGCTTCCTTTGAGATGTTAGGAGACTTCAAGCCTCATACACTGAAAGGCAGACAAATAAGTGGGTTCTGCAGAGGATTCATAGACCAGACTTCTAAAGACCACTTGCTGAAGAAAGTTGTACTTCAAAGAAAACAAATGAACAGAAAGAGTGACTTCAAAGCAACAGTACACCAAGTGGAGTAAAAAATATATGTTATTATATTAAAAAATAAAAGTATCTACATATTCCTTGTGTGCTAAGAGATGGTGATTATCTGTGATATTCATTGATTATCTGTAATTGAGAGAAGCAGTATCAAACTGCATATCCATGGTCAGGAGGATAAACCAAGTAGGTTAAGTAGATGAGTAATGATATCAAGCAAGAGCTTAAAAAAAAAATTTTTTTTAAAATTGTGGAGGGAATATAAAAAAGGTGACCAGCATACTCATGAGCTGTATAAAGTAAGCAAGAAGGATGACTAATATGGTAAGAAAGGACAAATATCAGATTATGAAAGAACAATTAGCTAAGCAAACCAAAGTTAATCCAAAAATTTTTCATCATGTAGCAAGTGAGAGGAAAAATGACTATTAAAGGATGACTTTAATCAAAGCTGATGAGGCTAGGGACTTTTTATTTAACGTGATTCCCACTCACAAAAGGTTGTAAACCTATCTATGGTACATTAGTACTGTGAGTGAGCTAAGGATTTTTTTTTCCTATATATATATATATATATATATATATATATATATATATATATATATATATATATATATATATATTTATTTATTTTTTTTTTTTTAAACATAGTCCAAAAACCCTGGTGACCAAACATCGAACTCTCCAAATCACTTAAGGCCTCCAAGAAGTAGGAGGGTGCAGTGGTGTAGCTAGAGCTTTTGTCGCCCGGGGCAGCCGAGTTTGCCGCCCCTCTCAATACATACCAAAAATATTACAAAAAGTCAAAACGACGTAGGTAAAGAAATTAAAACACTATGTTTATTTTAGTTGTTAAAAACTAATTATTAAGTAATAAAATTACTAAGTTCACATAAATAGAAGAATCGTCAAAAAATAAAATTGTATCTCACATGAAAAGAGCCGCCCGGGGCGGACTGCCCCATCCGCATAGCTACGCCACTAGGAGGGTCTAACGTTTGATGATGAAATTCATCTCCCGCCTAGAAACAAACAGCCATGCCCATGGCAGGATTCGAACTTGCAACCTGTTGGTTGGAGAGCAGATACACTAACCACTCAATCAACCAGGCTGACCTTTGGGATAATGGTAGACAGGTAGTTGAAGTTTTGAGGGCATATTGCAAAAGTTGGTAAAATAACTCAAACTATTATTGGATGTTGAAAAACATGCTAATAAATAAGGATACAGATTATTATCCCTCTTTATAAGGCTATGATTCAGCAGCAACTTGACTACTGTGCAATTGGTCACCTGGTTTTTTTTTTTTTTTTTGAGATCAAGAAATGGTGGAGAGGATTCAGAGATGAGTGGCAATGCTGGTGACAGGTCAGTGGAATGCTCCATGTGAGGATAGGTTGAAGGTGTGTGGATTGCAAAGTTTAGCTGATGTGGGGGGGGGGGGACATGATAGAAGCATATAAATTATTAAAGGGCACAAATGAAATTTTTCAATACAGTGACAAATAGAGAAATAGGAGTCACCCATGGAAGCAAACATATATATTATTAAAGGGGTTCTATAAGAATGGAACAAAGGAAATTTTTCAATACAGTGACAAAGAGAACTAGGGGGTCACCCATGAAAGCAAACATATACGTTATTAAATGGGTTCTATAAGAATGGAACAAAGGAAATTTTTCAATACAGTGACGAAGAGAACTAGGAGGTCACCCATGGAAGCAAACCTATACTTTATTAAAGGAGTTCTATAAGAATGGAACAAAGGAAATTTTTCAATACAGTGAAATTAGAGATACAAATTAGAGAACTCGGGGTCGCCCATGGAAGCTGCGTAAGAGTGTGCTTAGTAAGGATGTGTGGACTAGATTTTTTGTATGGAGAGTGGCAAGTGAGTGGAATGGATTGCCTGAATTAGTTGAGAGTGCCCTGACAGTGAATGAGTTTAAGGAGAGGTATGATAGGTACTGAATATATCAATGTTAATATTGATCTCATGCGATGAATTTTTGGACTCCATGGAAATACCCATATAATAATAATAATAATAATAATAATAAAACATGGTACTTTTTAGACACTTCCATAAGCATTATAGTGGCCAGCCTCACATCAGACATGAAAGTCATCTACCACCTAACACCCAGTTCTAATATATTTGTTATTTATACCGTATGCTACATTACTTTAACAACATCAGATGTTCTATCCAAATCCTATATGAAGTGTGTACATGTTATGGATATGGTACATATACATTTAATTAGGCAACATTTACCAGTTTTTGATAATTAATACTCTTTCTCTCTCTTTATATTTTTGAAATAAGTTTATAATTCATTAATTTGCAATGATATCACATGTAAAATACATATAAAAACGATTACTTAATGACTACATGAAGGGTATTAATAACCTCAAAAATAACGTATGTAGTCATTAACTAATCATTTTAATAATCTTTTGTAACTGAATTAATTTCAATTCACTTGTTTTCTATTTTGGGGGATCAGGAAATTGAGATCCAGAAGGCTGTCAAGTCATGAAACGCGAATAACTGTAGATAAGAAAGGGGAGGTGGGGGACCGTTTTGCAGAATGAAATTCATAGTATTGTTTATTAGATATGAATCAAGAAAGGTAAGGAATTTACTCTCTTTTTTTTTAATTATTTAAATTATCACGAGTTATCAAAGAATGAAAGAACAAGTCAAATAGTTGATATTAGCAAGCCATATCGTACCCTTATGTATATATATATATTTGACATTTTATTTTTTTACTTTGTTTTCTCCGGAAGTATCAGCCTATTGTCAATGAAACACAAAACAAACATGCTATATTCTCTATCCTCCTCTCCCTTACGGTAACAATATAATCGATTTACAGTAAGACATGATACTTACCTCCGAGACAGCCGGCGACAAAGTCCAGGGCCATGATAGCGGTGGTGCAGTGTTGAGGGGGAAGAACAGGAAAAAATGAACAATCGGACGTAGTCCGAGTATAGCTCTAGTTACCTATGGCTACTACTAAAAAATCCCGATTGACTCTGTTGGGTTAACCTCTGAAATACGGAGAAACTACACGGAGACATTCGAGCTGCGCGCACCGATCCTTCTTAATGCAACAACGTCTTCTGCTTCCGTGCTTTAGGACATACTACAGCCCACTTCCTGCAAGCACTCTCCACTCCCCGTATATAAAACTTTGGCTTTACCGTGGGCAAGCGCACTGAAAGTGATGTTGCCGCAATCTGCTGTATATACCATAGGACTCATATAAAGAGTGACGTCATCACAGATCAGTTCACGGATAAAGCGGAGCATCAGGATGAAGCAAGTAACAGAAACAAGGCGCACGTGTTCTGTATGGCAATTAAATTGCTTCGTTCAGAGTGTAGTTAAACGTTGTATATTGTTTTATTATACGTCATTAAAGAATTACTCCCTAATAAATAAAAAACTATTTAAATGTATATTTAAGAAGCTGTTTATTTTACTCAGGTATTTCATTTCGTTTTCATTTGACAAGCAGTTTTTAATCATCTAAACGTAATTTAAAAATTAAAAATGTTTAAGTTTATAAATATAAGTTTATTGCAATTTAAGGTGGAATGTTTGAACTCTATAACTATGCAAATAAAGATGATTGGGTGAAAGTAATATATAGCATTCTATGACATTAACGAAATTCGTACTATAAAAAATATGCCTTGGACACCTTAGAGGTGTCATAATAATAATAATAATAATAATAATAATAATAATCTCTCATCTCATCTTCTTTTTACCCTCTTTTACCTTGCGGTGTTGAGGGTTTATTAATCATCGGACCTCAAACCGTTCGCAGGATAGGGTGGTCAGCCCTATGCCCCTCTGTATCTTATGTCCGTAGTGTTGAGTTCTCAAGGTCGGTTTGGCTGCTTTGCAGGATGAAAAATCCCAGGATAAACTGGAAAATAACCCTACTGTCCACTCCCAAGACCGGCTAACTTGGTTATGACTGAGGAAGAGCCTTCAGCTCCTCACGTCACCGACGGGAATCAAACCTAAGACACTCTTTCCCCAGTTGCGAAGCCCACTGCCACTAGGCTAACCGCACGGACAATATAATAATAATAATAATAATTTTTTTTTAATAATTTGAATAATTTATTGAGCTCTCAAATATTTACATATATACAATGATCATCTTGAGTAACATTCAGTATATTATTTTACAAGGTTCAGCACTAAGTGCTACATATAATGAGATTTCAATAATAATGATGATAACGTAGTTTTTTTTTTTTTTGCTATTTTTAAAAATAACAATCACAGTAATAATTTACAATTATATACTTCAGAGTTACACACAAGTTATATAATATTACATGTAGTTTACTATAATAATAATAATAATAATAATAATAATAATAATAATAATGCTCTAGCTTTCAACAGATTTCAAGTCGGGGAAGGCTAGGCACTAGTAGAGCAAGCGCATGTTTGTTTATGTTTTAGCAATTCAGTCTTTATTAATAAATCACAAATAGTTTGAACATCGTATATGTGTTTCTGGTCTTTGCTGATCTCTACCAATATTAGAGATATGGGGTTTTATCGGCTCACGCATACGGCTGACTTTTGTAGGTCTGAAGCCTTTGTTTTGGAGATCTGCTTGTATTTCATGTTGTAATGGACTCTATTACCCCTCTGAGCACAACTTTAAGGTTCTTTTCACTGTTGAGTGCAAATGTGTGGTAGGGTAGGTTGCTATTATCCAGAAATTTTGTTAGTTGTCTGTGATCGGTAGAAGTTTTTGGCTGGATGCGAATTCCTGCTTCTGAATTAGTAATTCGGAGTGAAGTAACAACTGATGTTCAATGGTTTTATCCCTTAGGATGACTGGAGTTATTCTTTCTTTTGAGTTTGTATTACTATCAGTCTCCATTTCTACCGTTTTGGGTGATTCTCTAGTAACGGAAATTTTCCTTTTTTTAGTTTTAATGGTTTGGAATTCTTCCTCTGCGTCAGCTGTATCCAATATATGGTGGGCATTGTTTTGGGATAATACTGCATCCTCAGGATCTAGTGACTGCCCAGAGCTCCGATGTCCAATGCCGTCGCGTTTTCCAGATTGTCGGCTGTGACAATTGTGGGGGGAAATGTGTCATAGAGTTTTAGTTTTCCTGGCCACCTACTATTAAGCACCTCACCCAAGGGGATAAATTCTCGATAAACATCTTCAAATTTTGTTTCGTCTATTAGTTTTTCCATGTCTATGTCTATCACTTATCAAAACTTAAAGTTTGAAAGGCTGGCCCTAGAATCAAAATGTGAAATCCTGTAGATCAAATCGATGATCTACCAGCAAATAAAGATCCAGCAGTCACAAAATGAAGAAAAAACTTACCTTTAAATATTTTGATTCTTGCGAGTGGATTGAGAGAAGTTTATGGAAGGTGGACGAAAGAGCGAACCACTTCTCTAATCATTAACATCCCACAATTCAATCCGTAATCACATTATTTACTATTTTTATAATCTTAATCCTCACCAGGCAAAAAAAATCAAACGACCAGCACAATTCACTCCGCAAAATCGACACCATGTCCTCTTTTTCTTTTTTTAGTTCATGTTGAGTCAGAAGAAGCATATATTGTATTGTATATCAATTGTTCATTAAGCATTCATTCCTGTTTATAATAATAATATAATAATAATATAATAATAATTATTATTATTATTATTTGAGTGCCCTTTCCAAGAGTCCAAGGACTCGTTGCGGGAGAGCACTCCATGTTGTTTATGACTGCTCAATAACAGTATTTGTCTCTGGTGATTGCGTATGTTCTCTGGCCGAATGTCTGTATATGGGATGGAAAACCCAAGTTTCGAGAGAAACAACTCTGCTATCTCCATACGAGATGTGCTGTTTTCAACCAAAAATGTTAGTAGATGAGCAGGGTTCCAAATACATATCTAATTCAACTTTACATTGAAATAAATCTGCTTTCGTAGCAGAGCAGGCTGCATCCAAAATTAATGAATTTCACAAATAAAAAACTTACTTTCTTTAATGACCGTTTTCTCTGTTCAGTTGGTAGGAATATGCAATATTAATTACATTGAAACGGCTCTTTTTTATTATTCTGAAATTTTAAAGGATTAAATCCCGCTGCAGTTTAAACCAATAATGTGTCATCCTACGAATAGAACAGAATACTTGAAAGCTCTTTCCCCTCAATCCGTTATTCAACAAAATATAATTTACTATTAATATTATTTACCTGACACCTCGAAGGAGTCTTTGAACTCACTAGGAGGGAACAACTCACCAGTTTCCCTACTTAATCCTGCACCCACACAAAATGACACTACAATCAACACAATGCCATCTGTCACCCACCACCAATAGTATTTCTGTCTATAAATCATATGTTCTCTTCCCGATTTCCCCGTGTTATTTGGCGAATTACAACAAACTATATTCTTTCTTTCTTTCTTTTTTACAAATTTTATCATAGAGTAGTTATTATAATGAAAGAATGCAACATTAATAACTATTAATGGCGATTATTAAATAATCCTCAATAAGAAATAATAAAAATCATTAAAAATATAAATTCGTTGAAATTAGAAGTTAGTATTTATGCTTAATGCTTAGCTGCTTGTTTTACCTATTTTGCAGAATGACCTAAGTTTTCCAGAATAAAAGACACTTTACCTCCATATGACAATGGCTACTTACCTTCACCTGAAATGCTTTTATAAAGATTCCTCGTGTCTTAGATGGGTTTTGAACATAGGTCTTTCCAACAGAACGGCGAAGTCACGACTTCCACAGCACTACACAACATTACTTTTCAAATCGCGGTTTATAATCCGCTAAATTTTCCATTCAGAAACTGGAGACAACTAAATGACTTAGATGTCATATTTCGAGGAAAATTCACTTGTTAACAGTGGTAGATCCGCTGGAAGAAGGATTATTAGGATAGACAGGAGAGAAGAGGAGGGGGAGCTGTGCTGCTAATGATATCGGATGACTTGAATCCAGTTAATGTTGAGACCTGTGACTGCAATACTAGTAACAGTTTTTCATGTGGCAGTGAGTTTGAAGCCACCTGGTGTGAGGTAGAATCTTACAAGATCAAATACATAATGGGGTGTTGTTACAGACCTGGTAGATGGGTTGCTAGTAATGAAGAAATGCATCACGAAATAGATACCATGAGTGCGATAAGAATAATTATAATGGGAGACTTTGTTCATTAGCCAAATATTGATTTGATAGCAGTAGAACCTCATGAGAAGAATGAAAATAAATTTATTGAGCTATTGCGGGACAACTTCCTCAAGCAGAATATATCAGAAGGAACGCGAGGTCAAAGGTTGTTAGATTTGATTATAGTCTCAGAGGGTGTTTCAGTTGAAGATATAACTATTCAACCTCCAGTTAGTGACAGTGATCATGCAGTACTCACTTGGGAAGTGACTAAGTTTATGAATGTTCCATTCAGAAAAGGTTACATGCTGAACTACAAAGCAGGAAATTATGACCAACTGAGGAGTATACTGAGTTCAGTGCAATGCTATCGGTTGCTGGATGGGAAGAATATCCACAGTGCATGGGAAGCATTTAAAAAAAAAACGTAAATGATGCAATATCAGAATGTGTCTCGAACAGGGCGGCGCCAACTCGAGGGTGCAAGGGGTGCACCGCATCCGGCGGCAAAATTGATAGGGGGCATTTTATGTATTATTATATCTAATTTGGATTATACAATGAAATTATAGGGGCGGCCGATAAAAGTTTGCACCCAGGCGGAAACTACCCTTGGCGTGCCCCTGGTCTCGAGAGTTCAAAAAATAAACAAAGTAGGAGTCAAATGGATATGTAATCTTATCAAGCAAAAGATTCATACGAAAACGATAATGTAGAAGGAATACCGTGTACATAAAGATGATGTCCGTTCTGAAAATTATAAGCAGCAGTCCAGAAGAGTCACAACTGTGGATTACAGATACCGAAGAGGTTGTTCAACTAATGAGTGCCCATTTTGCTAAAAGCTATCAACCTGGTTTATGCAACATTGAGTTCACTGGATGAAGTAAATCAAGTGTATGAGGAGGAGGTATTACAGTTGTTGTACAAACTGAATAAGAATTTAGCAATAGGAACTCATGAGATATCAGCAAGGGTGCTAAAAGAGTGTTCAGCGGAACTGGCTGTTTCTTCGACTATAATAATAATAATAATTAAAGAAATAAATAATAAGTTAATGCCTTTATTCCCTTATAGGGAACAGGCGAGGCCTTTAAACCCTATCTAGCTCTTTTTGGAGACTGAGTGAGTAGTTCAATTTCCACCAGTAGCAATCAGAGATAGCTGACCCATGTCTATTACTAATTATAAGCGGCCACCGATGAAGAGACCGGAAAATAAGTGCTGCTATATCCTGGTACCTAACCCTAACAGGATATGTTACTGTCTGAAATAATGTGGGTTCTACAGTCGGTTTTGTTTTTAGTTTCCGGGAGAAAAAACCCACTTGCCAGAGATCGGCTAACTCGGGAACCGGTCGAAGCAAGACTTAGAATAAGTTTCTCCAGTTGGCAACTGGACTTGAACTATAACTCTGTGTCCTAGCACAGAGAATGCAAGCGCCACTTCCACTGAACTACACAGGCCAGGCTATATAATTAAAGTCTCAGAACAATGAAGATTCCAAAGGAGTGGAAAGAATATATGATAATCCCATTGCAGAAGGGTGGTGCAAAGACCGATATATCCAACTATTCCCAATCAGAATCTTAAGAGTGGTGTTAAAGATTTTGGAAGAATTGGTTAGGTTAGAACTCGCATTCAGAAATGGGTTGACAGAAAATCTCCACTTTGCAATGAATAACATGGGTTTATTAAAAGAAATCCTCAGGGGCTCACTTTACTGCATATGGGCGTGGCAAATCCGAGGTAACTGATGCTGGATCATGCCTTACTTCATGTAATATACATCTGTTATATTATCTGTAGACTGGTCCCTCCTCTCAGGCCTGTGTAGCTCAGTGGAAGTGGCACTTGCATTCTCTGCGCTTGGTCGCTTGAAGTCAGACTTAAGTTCAAGTCTAGTCGCCGACTAGAAGAACTTTTTCTAAGCCTTTCTTCGACCGATTCCCGAGATAGTCGATCTCTGGCACCGGCAAGCGGGTTTTTCCTCCCGGAAACTCGTGTTTTTTATCCCGTAAACTCAAGAAAATCGACCATAGTACCCACATTATTTCAGACAGTAAAATATCTTATTAGGGTTAGTACCAAGAGATGGCAGCACTTGCTTTCCAGCCTCTTCATCGGCGGCCGCTATAATTAGAGATAGATATGGGTCAGCTATCTCTGATTGGCTACCAATGGAGATTGAACTGCCCACTCAGTCTCCAAAAGCTAGATAGGGTATAAAGACCTCGCCTACTTCCTATAAAGGGAATAAAAGGCGTTAGCTGATTTTTTTTTGGTCCCACCTCTTCCTTCCTTGCTTCTTTCTTCTAACTCCTAATGCTATTAGAATATTCGAGGGCAGGGGTGAATATTTCCTATTTTGCTGTCTCATTTCATCTTATGCACTATTCTGAGGCACCAACCCGTCTGGCCAGCATGGTGCTATAAGGCCAAATACCTCCCCATCCTCCCCATGAGGACAATGCAAATGATGAATAAAGTAGGAAAATTACATACTGGCTCATCCGTCGCCCAGCATAAAAATGGACGCATCCTGGACATAGGCAGAGGGTCTAGATCGAAAAATATGCTACAGTCTCCACTAGCCACAATGAGTCCACTTACAGTGCACAATGATAGAATGAATTAGTATGAACATATAACTGCAGATCTCTACGTGATGATGATGATAGATTGGAGGAATTGGACCATATAAAATGGGACGTTCTGGGCCTTTCAGAGATAAGAAGGAAAGAAGAAACTCTCATGCGATGAAAAGATGGACATCCATTCTACCACTGTGAACGTGACAGAAACTCAACTGGTGGTGTAAGGATTCCTAATAAATAAAACAATCAGGGATAATGTCCTGTTTGTTTATAAATTTACATCAAGAATAACTGAACTAAGTCTCTTCATAAATAAAAGATACCAACTGAAAATTATACAAATATACGCCCCAACTACCGACCATCCAGATGAAGAGATAGAAGATTTCTATGAAACATTAGAATCCACATTAAATAATTCTAAAGAATTCTACATAATTATAATGGGTGACTTTAATGCCAAGATTGGAAGCAGAGATGACCATCTGAAGTCCTTCTGTAAATTTGGATTTGGACAGAGGAATGAAAGAGGAGAAAGACTTATTGAATTCGCAGAAGAAAATAACTTCTTTATTATTAATAGCTTTTTCAAGTAAAAAATCAACCGAAAATGGATTTGGAGAAGCCCGAATGGACAAACTTAAAATGAAATAGACTTCATCCTCTCCAACAGAAGATATATAATAAATAATACCGAAGTGCTTAATAGATTTAATACAGGAAGTGACCACAGACTAGTAAGGGCAAAAGTATAGATAAAAAAAAATGGAACAGAATAAGCTCATGAGAAAAGAGTCCAATTTAGTGAATCTACAAAACCTCTACTGCAATAAATGCTGTTATAGAGAATCACTCAAAAATTAACTAACAAAAATGTTAAGTACAGCAACTACCATCGATTATTCTAATAAAATCTGAACAAATCTATCTTGAATTGTGCACTAGAAATAGAAGGTGTAAAAAGGCACCAAAGAGAGGAAAGTCTAAGACAGGAAACCTTAGATCTGATGAAGAAAAGAAGAGATATGAAAATAGATTTGAATTACACCAACAAAATAGAATATGCGAAAATTTGTAAACTATATGTAAAAGGATGAAACGTGAAATTAGATCATATAATATTAGGAAAAATGAAAGAAACAATAGAAAACAATAATAATATGAAGGTCTTAAGAAGAACATTATCAGTTGGAACAAAGGCAATAGCTGCTGTAAGAGGAAAAAATGGTGAACTTATAAAAAATAGAGATGCAATAATCAAAAGAATTCAGGACTTTTATGCTGAACTCTATGAAGACAAAGACCGAGACATCCAAGAATCATCTATGGGTAACTCGAGTGAGGAAGAACACGATGCCCCTGAGATCTTATAAGGTGAAGTGGAAATGGCACTACAGGAAATGAAGAATGGAAAGGCCCCAGTAGAAGATGGAATTATGGTAGACTTCTTAAAGCTGGGTAGACGGACATTTAGTCAGCTGTTATCAAGCAGCTGATTAAACTCTTTAAGAAATGCCTAAAACAAAGAAAAATTCCAAAAAAAAACGAATAGTTCACTTCTAACATTAATTTTTAAAAAGGGAATAAGGAAGAAAATTCTTCTTATAGGCTTATAGACCTATTAGCCTACTCCCACCATATATAAAGTCTTCACAAAAATTATAAATAATAAAATAAATTCTAAACTAGAGGGAATGCAATCCTGTGAACAAGTTGGATTTAGAAAGAATTACAATACTTTGGATCATATTCACACATTAAGACAGCTCATTTAAAAATCAATTGAATACAATAAACCCTTATGTCTGACCTATATAGACTACGAAAAAGCATTTGATTCAGTTAAAACATCTGCAACACTAAAAGCACTTGAAACCCAGGGAACTGAGGAACCATATATTGAAACACTAAAACATATTTATAATAATGCAACTTCTGTAATTAAATTATACAAAACGGTAAAATTTTCCAATACAAAAAGACATCCAGCAAGGCGACACCATATTTCCAAATTATTTACAGCTGCACTAGAGGAAGTCTTTAGAAACCTTCATTGGGAAACAAAAGGAATAAACATAAATAGAGAAATGCTGCATCATCTGAAATTTGCAGATAATATTGGCCTAATATTAGATAATCTTGAAGATCTGGAAGAAAGGCTGAATCAGCTAAATGAACTCCAGAGTAATTGGATTGAAAATAAATATAGAAAAAACAAAAATAATGATGAATAAATACATAAACCATAGAACTGAAGTTGAAAACCATGAAATAGAACACGTTACTTCATATATATATTTGGGCTAATTGTTATCCTTTGACGATTGCCAAAAAAAGAGATTGAACAAAGAATTCACCTTGGATGGATGGAGAAGTGACATATTCAGAAGTGACATCCCTATGAGCCTAAAAATGAAAGTTTTCGACCAGTGCATACTTCCTGTCTTAACATACGGAGAAGAAACATGGACTTTAACAGAATCCCAAAACAAAAATCTGAGAACAAAACAACATCGCATGGAGAGAAGTATGCTAAAAATAATTTTAAGAGATAGGAAGACAAATACCAGGATAAGATCTCAAACAGGTGTCATGGATATTGTAAAATACATTAAACGGGCTAAGTGGAGATGGAATGGCTATATTGTCAGATGCAGTGACGCGAGATGGACTAGAAAAACAACAGAGTGGAGACCAATGGATGGAGCAAGACAAAGAGGAAGACCAAGAAGAAGGTGGAGTAATGAACTGGCATAAATTGCAGGAGTGAGATAAATAGGAGAGGCAGAAAACCGAGTGTTATGGAAAATCATGGGGGAGACCTTCGTCCAGCAGTGGACAGAACTAAAATGTTGAAGAAGAAGATGAAGACTAAAGGAAGGTCATGTTTTAGCAACGTGCTCACATTGTATAATAATGTTTCCTTTGAGCTAAACAAGAGGATTGATACAACATAATACTTTGGGAGTTTGCTAGGGCTTTTGACAGAATACAGCATGCAAGACTGTTGCACAAATGGGAGAATATGGGTTTCGATTAAAAAATATAAGCATGTATAAGAAGATGGCTGACCAACAGATATCAAAAAGTGGTGTACAGGGGATGTGAGTCTGTAAGATTTAAGGTAGCTAGTGGTGTACCACAAGGATCAGTCCTTGGTCCAGTGTTGTTCAATCTGTATATTAATAATATTGGGAAGGATTTGACCGACGACATACAGCTATTTACTGATGATGCAAAGATAGGTTGATTAATCAGAAATCCTGCCAATATGTAGTATCTGCAGAATGTTTGAATAGGCTGGAATTTTGGGTATCGGAAAATAGATGTCAGTTCAATGTCAGTAAATGCAAAGCTATGCACGTTGGGGTGATTAGTCATCCTGTGTTCTATTATATTGGTGAGATTATGCTAGAAGAAACTGAGCAGACTAGGGATCTTGTAGTGTTAGTAGATAAGAAGTTAAGTTCAGGAGCCATGTAGCAAAGATTGCATATACAACTCAATAGATAATTGCAATGCTGAAATCAGAAATGTGGCTGATATTCAATAGTTGCAGAATGATTTGTATAGGCTGGAGTTATGGCCATGAGAAAATGGATGTCAGTTCAATGTCAGTAAATGTAAAGTCATTTGTCTTTTGTAAATGCAAAGTCATTTGACAAAGGATGTCATTTTGCCTCTTTACAAGGGCTTGATAAGATCTCATTTGTCCTATTATGCACAGATCTGGTCTCCTGGTTTCCATTGTAATTCTTATACAGTGCAAAGGACAGTGTTAAAAGTGTTAAACAGTGTTTTTAGCATAATCATTATTCCATGATGTCATGGAATAATGATTATGAAGACAAATTTGAAGACTGGAAACACTAAAAAACAGGAGAAAGAGGGGTGATATGATTGAGAGTTACAAACTTATGAAAGGTTCATACAGGATTTCAGTGGATGGAATTTTTTATTTTATGGAAGGCAGTGAATGGACATCCTTGAGAATGAATGCCACCAAGAAGGGGGAAAGCTACATTTTCTTTCATAGAGTGGTGTGTGTGATTGGAATGGATTGACACTGGATGTTATATGTGCAATCCTTTTAATGAATACAAGAACAAGTATGTCAGCGTGCGTGCATGGTACCATGCCCAAATTTGTTAGGTAATCATGTAGTCTGTACATGATAACCTAACCCTCCCTCCCCTCTTTCTTTCTTCATTATGGGTTTCCCCCAAAATTTCGACAGCATGTGACAAAAATATTGCGCGAATGCTACTAATAAATTTATTTACGTTATTAACTTTATATGTTTGACATCTTCGAATTTCATGAAAGGGTAGTTGATTCGGATGGGTTGAATGAAATTATGATCAAAGCAACTACATCTGCACTGAGAAATTTGACAACTAAGGCTATAAAAGCCAGTTGACTGCATATCTTTTCCAGTAGGCCTGTTGTTTTGAGTGACTAAGAAAGCCGAGATTCCAAGAGGAATAACTCGTCCCAAGAGTTATTCCATGTTACACAGCATGAGACCCACTACCTCTCCCTTAGTTGGAAATCACTTATAAAGGATCTCAGATTTCCAGCCAAAAGACAAACATCAGAATACCCTTGCAACTGTTCCAAAGGGAATAGGCAAGGCGTTCTAACTAATTTTTAAGACCATTGGGCAGCCAATTTTCACCATTTAGCCTTGGTATCTCGACATTGGTTCAAGGCTACCAATGCTTTTCAAAGGTGCGTCCTGGGAGTACAGCAGACAACTGCTACTATGTTGTGTACCCTAAATCCTAGTAATGTGCATTATTGTCTGAAATATTATAAATTTGGTGGTGATGATTTTCATGGGGATTAAAACCGATTTTCCGGGAGGAACACCCTAATTACCTTTGCCAAAGATCGACTAACTCAGAAAATCGCTGAAAAAAAAAACCTGAAAAAAATTCCTCCAGTCGGCGATTAGAATTGAACTTATCATGGTCCTTTTTTCTGACAGTCTCCCTGTATGAAAAACACAATTTCCACAGACAGCCACACTTCGTTTCATAAAATAAAATAAACCCTGGTTAAAATAAAGGCATAACACCAAGTGTATATACCTCTATTTTGTATATCAAAGCTGGTACATTTCTTCAATTTTGATTTTTTTTTAAATTTAAAATAAGGAATAAATAACATCTTTTTATTCCTCAAAGGGAATAAGCACACTCTTTAGCTCAAACTTTTGGAAATTGGTAAGGAGCCAGTGTCGGCCCTCAGTCATCCCTGAGGATTTGTAGACTCACTGATGGCTAGATTAGGGCACACATTTTTAATTAATTTTTCTTTTATGCTAAAATGTCAATAGAATTAAAACTTATCTAAGGCAATACCTTCTCTTGAGCGCAGAGTTAAGAATATGAGTAAATGAACCCATTTTGAAATAAGAGTGGTTTAGGATTAAGCATTTTCATCATGTATAGTTCAAGTATGCTTAATTGGTATGTCTACTGCGAACATTATTTCTACATAATGTGAAAAAGTAACTACAGATATGAGGTCTTGATATTTTAAATATACATATTTCTTTTTATAAAAAGGTCTCCGTTGAGTTAGCTCTTCTCTCCTCTCCTTTAAGGGCTTTCATTCTGTAGAGGAAGCAAGTCATGCCAGAATCTTGTTTTCCAGACATCGGCAACACCACATCCACTCTCGTTCATTCGATCGGGAAAATGTATAGTGTGATTCGCCGTTCCATATTGCAGAGTTTCAATGCTTTGATGGTCTTTACATAAGTATAGTTTACACTGCTGACTGTCATATTTGATATGTAGCCTATATATAGCTATCCTTCTGTAGAAACAAAACTGTTAGTATCAGGAAACTAACCTTTTTACGTAGTGTTCTGCCATTAATCTGAATAGCTATAGACTCTCTAAACTCCTGGATGACCATCTCCACATTAGATATCCACTCTGCTCAACAATTTCCACACAACTTAAAACACCTAAACAGTTTTCGAGATTTCGGTACCATTCTTCCGAGCCAACTTGGGATCTTTCTGTTCGTTATCATCACATTTTCAAAAGAGCAAAGTTTCTGTGAAAGAAACTCTTTGCTTCCAAATTAGACTGGCTAACTCACCTTCAGCGGAAAAGCCCTTACAAAGATTTTTCGTGTCGTTATCGGAATGATTTGGGGGCGATGCACTATTTTTAATTTGTTGTGGGCCAGATCACTTAGTAGCAGCCAAATACTAATAAAATATTAAATTAATATTATATTATAGAATTAGTTTTAAATTACAGATATTATAAATTAAATAACAATAAGATTGTGTAAAAAGTTGTGGTATATTTTATTAGTACAATATGCGTCTGCTAGTTTCGATAAGCATTATTGAAATATTTTTAATAACATTACATAATGTTTCGAATGTTTTATGCTGAGGATTTTCTGTATACCCAAAAGGGATTCCTTAATGAGGTCTTCAATATACCGTTGACACAATTATTCTAAGTGATTTTCCAATTTCGATAGATAACTCTTTGTAGAAGGCGATAAGGAATCATTTGGTCTCTACAGTGCAATTTTTTTTTTCTTTTCAAATCATGGTAATTTCAGCTACATACTGTTGAACACACATGCGCGCGCGCGCGCTGAGAAAATACTATAAAAATTTACTTTCGAAGTACATGAAGTTGACTCCTATATATATATATATATATATATAAGCAATATATATATATATATTTATATATATATATTGCTTATTAAGTGGATAAGATTTTTTCCCTTTCTATATTTTATTATTATTTTTATATTTTATTTATTTATTTTTTACTTAATCCAAAAAATCGTATTCTCGAGTAAAACATTTAACCTGGACTAATGACATTCGTAAAACAGCCATGCCCGTAACACGAGTGGGATATATTCTATCAATGATACAGTTGCAGCATTTACTTGTGTAAATGCTGCAACTGTATCATTCATTATAAAATTTTCTGTCATAACCGAAACAATAATTTCAAATTATTTTCAAGCAAAAACAGAAAAAAAGTTTATATATTAAATAAATGATGGAGGTGTTTACATAATAATATTAATAATCCATTATGACTACTGAAAAATAGAGCCAAAAGGCTTCACTACGGCGATGCAAAATTATTCAAATTAAATGGAGCGGCGATGCAAAATTATTAATTTTGCATCGCTAAAGTGAAGTATTTTGGCTCTCTTTTTCAGTAATTCTTGGTGCCTTTTGTGATGTGACACCTTTTTTAGCAACTCGTATGGTAAAGTATAAGTTCTGCATCACTTCAACCTGAGTATTTACATCTTGGTCTGGCTCCCACTAACGAGACCTCAAAAAAGGTCGAACCGGGCTGGGTAGTGACCCCCCTCCCCCCATAATGTATAACATCATACATGTCCGCTAGGAGATGCGTTTTATATTATGGGGAAATACTAAGGATAGTGATCAAAGCTTACTCCACCTTTACTACGAGTTTCCCCTGTCATAAAAGGTTTGCTTACGCTTGGATCCGCAGAAACTTTTATAGTTTCTATATTCGGCATGAAACTCTTGTAGTTTCCCTATTCGGCTTTGAAATTATGTTGGATTCAATATCCACTTAATTTGAATAATCTATTATGATATCAAATGGTTTATTTGATCAGTAATGCATCCACCAACCCAACAACTTTGAGTCAGTTAATGCATCATCCTTTTTTCTAGATTTTATAAAGGCAATTGACAGAATATCGATTGCCACATATCGGGTTTGCTTCCCTTACTGAGATTCACGAAGATCGTTGATAGTGAGTGGAATATAAGGAGGGTCAGCAGCATAGCTCCTCAGGTGTTTGTCCTTTATCTGCTACGGTCGTTTGATTTGTATAATAATGATACTGTCTGAAGGAAATACTCAGTTGTTTGCCGATATGTTGCTGTTTTTGAATTATCTCTGAAGCAACTAGGACTACGAGGCTAGTGTATTACGTCTGTTAATTTCAAGCCAATCTCGCCTAACCTCGTGTCTTAGACAGGTATCGAGTCCACGTCTTTCACCCAAAGGGCATCGTCGTTAGCGAATGAGCTACGGAGGCTCTGTTTGATGATAAATGGAGAATACACTCACCAGTTTTTTTTTTGTTTTTTTTTGTTGTTGTTTTTTTGAGAGCCCTAAGGATCCCTCGTCCCTTAAATAAATTTCTCTCCTCGAGATTATTTCCGATTCATAACGGTTGAGTTATGAATTACAGTATGAACGAACTGAACTATTAATTGGGAGAAAACAACAAAAATATTACAATGTACACAGCGTAGTTTAATAAATGTCACATGAATCAATGTCAGTTTTGATGCATATCCTGACTCACTGCTGTGGAAATTTGAAATTATAATTGTAAGAAGAATGGTTGTCATTAATGCACCTTGCAACATCAAAAATTCGTTCATTTTTGGGTCCACTTTGCGTTCATCCGCCATGTTTTTTATGTTATTTTATGCATGTATGTTCCTCTATGAACATGAATAAAGATGTATTACGAGAATGACAGGACAGGCATCCAACACACACACACGAACGCACATTCCACCTTTCCCTAGGAATGTCTTGCGTTGTCTGAATCAGCTGGAATTGTGAACGGGAATTATTCAAATACTGCGTGACATTCCTGGTGAAATGAGAGGGGAATGTCTACCCCATCATGTTGATAGTACATCTTTACTCGTGTTCGCAGAAGAATGTTTTCGAAAGGAGACAACAGTATTTTTTTGTAAATAAATAACAGCAATAAAAACGGAACCTGTGAGATATTCTAGGATGTCGTACGATCGTTTCAACTGGTAGTTCATTAATGGCACTTCACATTTATAAAAAAAATATCGCATCGAAAATTATTTTCTACTGTACCTTGTGGTATTGTCACAAACCAGTTTTTGATATGGTTATTATCGATTCCATTGTGAGTGAACTGTATCATTGGTTCCTGTGATACAAGAAAGACCGTATTAAGTGAATAAATTAGCAGCAGAATTCCAATACTTCTCCATATTCCAAGTTGATGTTGAATTCACTGAATAAGTATACAGTACAACCCTTCATTGTACAGAATTCATTGTAAAAACCATCCTATATCCATAACGGACATTTGAGTGAGCCATTACAAAGCCATCTACAAAACAAAAACTACTTAAAAATCCGCTAAAAAAAAAAAAAAACACGGAATCGACAAAGTCTTGAAAGCTATGTTTCGTTTACTTCCTTGCAGTGTAGTGATCGAGTCACTGGGTTATGGCGATTGTTTGATATTATAGAGAAAGTGACAGAATACACGTTTTGTTGTAGTAGTATTATTATCATGACTAAAATCAGAAAATATCAAATAGCTATTGGTAATGTGAGCAGGTAGCGCTGTCTGTCTACAGCAATTCGATATGCCATTCTCAAGTGTTTAATAACCAATGTGAAAATTTACTTTGGAATAAAATGCTCTCAAATTGTAAGCAAATTCCCTGAACAGAGACCGCTGTGAACTTTGTTTTATTGCATTGTTTTCCACTTGCAGCAGGCATTGTCAGAGGTGGACAGAGTATTATTAAACTTCCGGAGGGGGGGGAGGGATATACATGAATGAGTTAAAATGAAATTAAATCTGTTTAGAACAGTTAAAGCAATCACACTAGAGATTTCTACTTATAGTGACTTGTATAGAATCCTTTACCATATTCGAAAAACAGTTGTGCATGCCATATTTATGTTATCTTTTTTTGACAACACTTACAGCTAGATGGAGGAATAGATGATGGTGGGAAGTAAGTGATATATTTTTCTTCAGGCAGTCCAATTAATCCAATCCCATCCAGAAGAAACATTGTTTGCCTTCACATCTGATTATAAATATACTTCCCCTGTTTAAGAATGATTCATCAGCGGAACACAGGTTCAAAGTTTAGTGCTCGTCTAAACCAAAGGATCCGATAAATAACATTCGTTTTTCTTCTTCATCTATAATTCTTAGCATATTGGAAACAAGTGTCTGTCGAGCTTCAAGGAAGGGGATCTCAGCGAGCAAATGAAGTCAATGGATGTATTGACTTCATTTGCTCGCTGAGATCCACTCTCAAAGACAATTTCTATATACAGCCAATGCTGAGATACGCTTTCCTATTACAAACCAAAAAGATGGGAAAATTTTGTAATCATTTAATAATAGAATCCAAGAATTCCTTCTAAATAAATGATCGTCTATTGGTGATTTTCAGGTTATTCATGCATTTTGGCAGGTTCAAGTGGTAGAAATAAAGAATAATGAAGAACCAACCGGCTCTAAGAGAGATAGGAGAGAGAAGTCACAGTGAGATAAGTAGTACTTTATCCAACTTTGTGAAAGACCAAATTGTTTGGACTTAGTAGCGTACTACAATATTCCCCAAACCACAAAAAACCTTTTGATGGGCTCCTTGAGCCTCCTTCCTCACTGATCTTCCGGTGGGAGACCATCACCCTACTCATTCGAAGTCTGAAGTGGCTTGGAGAAATGGTTCCATGTTGGTCTCTAAAGCAAGACTTTAGAGACCAAACATGGGCCTTAGCTACCCACCATACTAAAGTATGAATGTGTTATAGTTTTACAACCTTTCACGGATGATGTTATCATATAAAAAACTCATTGTTACACTGCTCTCTCAGTCTTTTTTTACCATTGGTGGGACTTTAGATATTAAAAAAAAAAAAAATTCAATATATTTTTAAGTAAAATTTCTCCCAGTGCGGCCAAAGTAATTTAGCTTTTATTTTATTTTTATAAACCTAAGTTGTTTGTTTAATATAATGGTTTTAATATAAACCATTATATTAAAAATAATGAAACCCCCTAGCAGTTTTGCAGGGAGAAAAGTTGTTACCAGGAACAACAAATCCTGAGAACTTCTAAGTCATCTTCAGTTGAAAAGCTTTTATAAATATTCCTCAACTGTTAGACGGAAGTCGAACCTAAGTTCTTAAGTTCCAAGGGTTTTGAGGCATATGATTGTGACAGGGGAATTTGTAACGCATTCTACATGCTTTTCATGATATTACATTTAGGTTCCTATAATATTTTATGAATATATCCAAAATTTTCAGTAAACGCCAATAAAAATATAATAAAATTAAAACAGATGATGGTTAAAGACTTCACAAAATTGGGACATTCTTTAACGATGAATGCTAATTCAATATATATATCCATGCTGCAGTTGGATTCTAACCCACAGCTTATTAGTTGGAAGATCCAAGACACTATTCTTTCTATCAATAATAATAATAATAATAATAATAATAATAATAATAATAATAATAATAATAATAATAATAATAATAATAGAAAGTGGAATGATATTTTGCCAGCAAAGGTTGGTCGATTGGTAGAGCCTCTGCTACTAATGGCTCAGTTAAGTAAGTTTGAGTGCGGTTACTAGTTGGAAGGCACACTATCCCTCGATGCTGTTGGCACACTATCCCTCGATGAGTCTTTGGACTCCATGGAGGTGTCAAATAATAATAATAATAATAATAATAATAATATTGAGAATTTTCTTCGTTCGTCTATCCCAAAGCGGAAGAATAAACTCACCGGATGCTTTGATGTTACTTTTTCAAATTACATCTTATAATGCCTTCATTATTATTATTATTATTATTATTCCCAAAGGGAGTTGATATAACTCCTTTATCTCTAACTTTTTCCTTTATCTATCTAACTCTTTGATTGGAAGTTGCTTGTCTCTATTGGAAAGCAGCCTGTAGTATGTATTCCTAGATGACTAGCGTCTTCGAGTTCAGGACTACGGACAATTTACAGTCTTCTGGTAGAGAGAGAGAGAGAGAGAGAGGCATGCCAAGGCAACTGACACCACCTTGTATCTAAACCATAAGTGCGAGTTCCACGGTCATTTTTTCTGAGTTGGGAGTTAAAAACTGGAATTTCCGGGAGTCTGTACTAAAGATTGACTAACTTGGGAACTGACTGAAAAATGGCCTAGGAAAATGCTCCTTCAGTGACAACAATCGAACTTATTAGGTCTTTTTTTTTCTCTCTCTCTCTCTCGCTGTCTAGCATTATGGAAGTGGTAGCCACGTCAAGTTACATCGAACCAGTTATTTTTTTCCTTACATAATCTCAGGGTGAAATTATGTAAGGAAAATTTACCCTGCTATGTCTCTCTTATTGTGTGGTTTTGGCGCACTGGTCAGGAAGGGTTTGATATTGCTGCCCGCGTGTCTATAAAATATTACACACAATGAGGAACTCTGCATTGACAATACTCTTTTGTTATGATTCATGCCGAAGTTTTGGTAACAGAAAACTGCGTGGACACTGGAATGCAAATTTGTGGTCTTCACTTAGTGTGTACTGTTAAAATACCTCTGAAAATACTAGCTTGAGCTAGTGAAACATTGGCTGCCTTTAAATGATTAATTTTAATCAGTAAATTATTTATTCGCATTCCAGTATCTATAGTTTTCTATTTCAGAAACTTTGACATGAATCATAACAATAGCTACAGAAATTTGAACCTGGAAGTACTCTTTTGTGCGCTTATCTTTGTAACTGCATTACGAGTACTTAACTGCAAGCATTTATTGTGATACCGTTGTCTGCATTAAAGAGATCGAGTTAATTTGATATGATTTTACTTTGAGAAATCAAATGTGCTCCTACTAATCATAATCATTACTATTAAAATCTAATTTTACTACACAATTAAATGGCCATTATTTTCTTCGCAACTATTATATAACGAGCAATAGAAATTATTAAATAAACAGTTCGCAATATGACCAAAAAAAAAGTGAAAAAGCTTTAGAGGTCGGAAATCGATTAGTGCCTTTATAATCTTTTACGTCGCATACTCATTCCTATTTCTTTCTTATGTGTCAAGAATTTTGTTGAAGTCTTTTAACTTTTTAAAAATATATATATTCCTAGCGAATAACACTAAACTAACACTGATACTCTTCCCCCCTCCCTACACACACCCCACCATCATACTGCTCAGCAAAACAAAAGTAGACATTTTATTGTAGCATTAAGTACAGTTCAACGCCTTAGCAACCTGTTCGATGTAAATTGATAAAGGAAATCCAATTCTAAGAATTTTCGAAGATAATCCTTATAATTCTTTACCCTAAAGAACAAAACTACTTTAAGTTTTAGAAGTTCGTTTCCAAGGAAAGACTTACTAATCCTTTAATCTCTTTATTTTTCAGAGATCATCTGGAGTAAAAGGGTTGAGAAATAAGACCGAAGATTTAACACAATATTTGTGATATGTCATATTACAGGACAGAATTTTCTTTGATGAATGAAATCAAAACTAAACTATATGATTCTTTTACAACAGTAACTGCCTTTTTCATTGCAATTTACGATACACGCAAATACAACTGGAACACACAGGTACTTTTTTTCTCTTAGTATGGAGTTCTCATGACACTTTCACTTTTATTTAAACAACATTTATTTTTTTTTTAATATCCAGTTGTAAAAAACAAAGGATCACAGTAGCTCATAATTATATGACGCGATACTTCGATATTGCTGCAGTTTAGTGGGAGAAAACTACTAATGTCATAATTGCTTTGTTTTCTTTTGCTGTTTTTGTGAATAATGTAGGATGATATTAACATAAAATCTAAATATATCACTAGGCAATGATAAATGCATTACCAAACGAAGAAACCAACCTATTTTATGTAATGCACAATATTTTGAAGCAATTTTTATTATTATTTTTAATGACTAAGATAACATTGCTATTGAGATATTCTATACTATTAAGAAAATTCACGAATACCAGTTTTATACGAAAATTCCACAGGGAAAAAAAAACAAAACATGAAATAAAACTAGAATGCCACATTACTTGGCCGATTGTAAAAATATGCTCGCGGATTGCGGAAATATATATAGCTAATATATAGCAAAAGGCAAATCTATAGCTAATATATAGCAAAATATATAGCTAAGCTAGTCCCCCTTTCCCCTCTTCTTTCTTTAATTATTAACGACTATTATTCCCAAAATAGCGAAATGTGTCCATTTCACTAAAATATAAACATAACAGAAGTAAGAAGACACGACTACGGCAGTTCACTGATATAGATGGCGTACACGCGCGAATAGAGTGAAGATGTCATGTGTCATTAGCAGTTTCACAGTGTTAAAGAGGAATATTGTAGCATGCAAACGGTAAAGAAATGTCATCATCTAACACCAGCCAAAAGTGACTGCAAAAATAAAACACAAGGCCACCGTAGCACAGATACGGTAATAGACACACCAGGGAAAGGACATGTAACCGATGGGGGAGGGTAATGTCACTAAGAGTGTAATACAAATTAAAACATTGGAACGAAATGAGTTAAAAAGTTTAAGAAAGTGCCACGACCAGTGAGCAGAGTAAAAACTGGGCTAGAATCCAATCTTTACTAGATAGGATGGGAAATGTTTGGTTTTTATAGAGATGCAGACGAATAAATCTCAGATAGTTAATCAATCGATAGCAATAGTGTCAGGGTTTTTTTTTAAAATGATTATAGCATGGTGATTGACACATACATAACAGCAGTATGATTTATTAATAATCGGAAACCAATCTCATATTGTAACCCGACCGTAGTGGATTTGTATGTTTCGTCAATTCCGAGAAGGCGGATATAAACAAAGACACGAGGGATTATCACGTGATTGGTGTTACGTGATTTGCTAGCTTCTGTCTCTCATGCCAGTAGTTTGGACGATAGCTGAAGTAAGTTCGGTATTTTGTGTTGCCTGTGGGTGAAGCGATTGAAATATTTTTGGTTTTATTAATATGCTTAGGTTCATTTTTAACTAATAATAATTATTTAAATACTTTTTTTCCTAGACAGGAACTCATTAATGAATATTTTCAATAAAATATTTGTATCGCTTGGGTTTTTATATGTTTAAACTACCGATGTAATTAATAAGTTCTTTGAAGAGATTAGTACGATAATGATCAAAATATTTTTTTTAAAAATCGCATACAAATTCCCGTTCTTTGCTAATCAGGATCCAAAATCTGGTATGATTGCATTAACTTCATCTCACAAATGCCATTAAATAATTAATGTTAATTAGCGACGCGCAAAAGGATTTTATTCTTAACACTGGGGTAGATGGGAGCTATTTGCTATTCACACTGATCACTAAGCTTAATTGCTATTAACTAAAAAAAAAAATTCTCCTACTTCTGTAGGTTCAACTTCAAAATATAAAAAAACTCGGCATGTGCTTTTGATGTTGGCAGTCAATGAAATTGTTGAGAGAATAAGTTGGAACGTCCATTTCCAAACAGATTTATTCGTACAAAAATCAATTCAGAAATCAGCCGAGAGAGAAACTGGGATCATGCACCAAATTATAATAAAAGTTGAAAAGATGCTTTAATTTGCATTAAAAATACCAATTAAAAAAAAAAAAAAAAAGAAGTCCAGTGCAGTGGATGTTCCCAGAACTGTAAAGGACTTAATCGAAAAAGTTGGTTAATTCCTCACTGTTTTCGATGTGATAAGCAAATAAACGTATTATAATTAGGGTACATAATAAACGTACATACGTTTATTATGTACCCGTAATTAAAAATGCAACACGCTAAAAATAACCTTTAGTAAATACAGTAATGATTTCGGAATTACAGATACGTCATAAATAATGTTGAAGTGTCTCTCATAATAACGTAACATCAGTTATTTAAATTAGTAAAAGAATTCAGCCATTTTTCTGGATTCTTCCTATTTATTAAAATAGTAGATCAACCTCTTTTTTTTTTTTTTTTGTGAAAATAAGAATGCAAAAGCCGTGCTAAAGGTTTATAAATTTTCGTTAGTGAAATTTGCGTAAAAGGAAAAAAAAAAAAGGAAAAAAACAAACGTAATCTACATGGCTCGGAAGTGAAACTTGGAAAGAGGCTTCCGACATTTGAAATAAGATGCTGTAGATGACGCCAAAGTACCATATTTACATGATAAACATTTCAAATGTCAAAAATTTGTATGCATATAAAATCTATGAATTGTTATCCCTCCACACTGTAAACAACTAGGAAATTACTTTAATGGCTGCTTTCACGTATGTATACACCGTGGAATAATATAAAGTACAAAATATACCGAACTCTTTTCATACTAAGTCTCCTCTCACTATCCAAATGGATGTGGATCCAAATTTCATGAAGCAGTGGGAATGCGTCATGAAACACGTTTTTCAAACTGTATTTTGGACAGTGTTCCCCCCCCCTTTCCCCCCGGATACACTTTGCGCTTTAGAAAGCACCTAAAGGGGCAGTTTACAGGGTACGTTAGCTTATTTATAGTTGGCATTTGGGTCGAGTTGCTTTTCGCATTATGTGTTAATGAGGTCGTACATTACCGCTCGACAGGTTATAGAAAAACGGTATGTTTCATAAGATGACAAACTAGAACCTCACAGTGGAAAATGTTATGCTTAGACAGATTATCTCTGCATGATTGAAAGAAGAAAAAAAAATCCTGCTATTGACAAGATGCAAGTTGTTCTGTGGCAGACACAAGTCACTAGTGACTAAGCATTGGAAATTTCAGTGTTTTAGAAGTAAATTATTCCATAAAGATGAAATCAACTTACTTTTTAATTTAGAAAGATAAATTATCCATTTATTTTAGCAAACTGCAAAGATGATTTTAAAAATGGAGAAGTCTAATAATGTGGACGCTATGATATTTCAGGAGAATGCACGTTTCTATATGTTTATATATATATAATGCACGTTTATATATATATATATATATATATATATATATATATATATATATATATATATATATATATATATATATATATAAATAAAAATAATATATATATATATATAATTTTTATTTTTATTTTTTGTTTCGTATTGCACTATTTAAAAGACGAACTGTGAAGATCAGCGCACTCAGGAATTAATCGGGGGGGAGCATTCAAGATTTAATCTTTGGGGGGGGGGGGAGTTGAGTAGACGATTTGAGAATACACACTACGCATTGCATGCGACCTATAACTGAGTATCTGAAGTGATCCCAATACACGATACCCGTGATCTCCTCTGGCCCGGCTCGGGCAAACGAAGTAGCGCTTGGTCCGCCCGAGCACTACTTCGTTCGCCTTGCGTTCACACCGGCCGTTATTCCCGAGAGCTATAGGGTATTCCCATCTTATGTAACCGCTAATTCATAAGTAGTATAGAAATAGAAGACACGACACAACATAAATAAAACAACGAATTTTAATTAGAAAAAGATTTATGGAAAATTTTCTAGTGTTTTTTTTTCCCATTTTCTTTTTTGGGGGAAAGCTCCTCCCCCCCCCCCTAGGTGCGCCACTGGTGAAGATCAGACATTTTCCCCTTTATTAGTGTAACCGTTATGTAACCAAAGGGTTATGAAACGTATTAATAATGATATATTATCGTTGAAAAATAATTTATTTTTCATACAGAACACTGAAAGTCATTTAGGAGCAGTTATAAATGGCTTTCAGTGTTCTGTATGAAAAATAAATTATTTTTGAATTTTTTAATAATTATTAAAAATTTTCTCCTTCGCCTTCGACTAACACAGTATCACAGACATTTTTTGTTAAATATAAATAAACTCTAAACTTAAATAAAAATAATAAAAAAATAAAAATTATTCGTCCTCCCATGGTACTAATGGGCTAGGTTTACAACCTTTCATCAGCCGGAATCACATAAAAATAAAGATTTTAAAAAAAGTCATGAAAATTGGAAGTGAAATGACAGACATATTTAATTTGTCCATTTCTTCCCTCTGTATAAAGGCAGGATTGGTAATGACTTCATAAAATCATTTATTACTATATGTGGAGTCCTCAATTAAAATAATGTGAGTGGTATATTTAAATACATGAGCTATTTAGCAGTGGACACAGGATTCATTATGCTCAACCAAAATTTGGTAGAAATGAAAGGGTGCTTAAAATCTAGATAAAGCATAAGGAAATGGAATATTTTGTAAGTCTTGGAGAATTAGATAGACCTGGATGAGAAGTAAATAATGCTGAACAGTAGTAGTTGTCCGCCATCGGTATTATGCAAGTAATGGAGATAACAAGGGTATTATTGCCTCAAAACAATTTCAAATAATAATAATAATAATAATACAGCAATCTTGTAACTCTTTTTTTTTTTTAATAAAAAGACAGATCCTTTTAAAATATTTAATAAATATTTTATGTTACTGAATATAGGGAGGAATAAACAATATTATATTATTAATTTCTATTGAGTTGAACTGCATGATATAACAATAGAAATATAAATAATGGGAGAATGGAGTTCAGAAAAACCTATTCAGCAATTAAAAAAAAAAAAAAATCCGCTAAAAGCTATGATTTCCTTTTGTTTGAAAGACTTGGGTTCGAATCCCGCCTAGGAGACGCGAATAACCTTTGTATGGTTTTCTTTTTCTTTGTTTCTTCCCATCTGAAGGTCAGTTAGCGGTTACACACGAAGTGGCAGGATACGGAAGTAAAAAGAGAGAGAAACTTCTTTCTCTCTCTCTTTCTATTATAATTTCTATATAACATGATAATTTCAGTTGATATTTGACGTCACAGTGGATGTGACGTTCGCTTCTATGTCGATGAAATGGTAGGTTGTGTTTTACACCTACCGGCCTTGGATTAGGTTGTTTTGAATTGGCAGAAGCTACTAAGCGGTATGGCAGACATATGCGGCCAGCACGTTATTAAAAAAAAAAAAAAAAAAAAAAAAAATCCTGATTAAATCACAATTTTCTTGTGTAATGTTTTCATCAAACTGCATGTTCATGGCAGACTACGTGAGAATATCAGCAAAAATTCCGGACTCTATTTGCTGACAGTTTAGTCTTTTTTGACAGCATGAATATTGAATGTTATCTCGTGGACATGATCAGATAAAAACAACAAAAACCTTAGATGAATTGTAAAAAACTATTTTTCTATTGTTATAATTGTATGGATTGTTTTTATCCTCTTTTTACATATGAATTAAACTGTTATTTATTAAAATAGTTGACTGTAATATTCCCAAGTTGCTGATGTATTATTGGCTAAATATTTTGAATGTGTGGTTGATTATGCATTCGTGCCATGGTGTATCTTGATTCTTTTTATCGATTGTCATTAAAAACTGCATTTAATATGGAATATTACTCATTTTACTCTGTAGTATTAGTCTAATTAGTAAGCAAACTAATTTGCTATAATTAGCCTCATTGCCAGAATTTTACCCCTCTTTTGATGGTGACACACTGAACGAGTAAGGTTAATCATTCTTGTGACAAGTAATAGACAATCCTATTCACATTCGAACATAAAGTTATCCTTTATTTTGTCCGTATAATAAGCCTAAAATCTCATACTGTTCTTTTATCCTTGGATAGAAGCATGTTTAATGATTGAAATGTTCGACTGAACATTTCAGAATGCGAATTACTAGTTTCTAAAATACTAAAATGTGCTTAAAGGAATTTATCAGTGTGTAACTTCTCGGTCCATTTCGCGTTGTACTACAAATGAATCATATATGTTAATTTATTTCTTAAGGCAGGAATATTATTATTCATTCATTACAATATTATGTACACAGGTATGGTAAGAAGACTAGTTTCGGTAGAGTTATGGATAAATACCTCTGCGTCGCCTAGAAATGTATTTAGAATGTCCTAAAAAAGTGTAGAATTCCAACAATAAATTTCTTAACTTTATAAAAAATACGAAAACCAATAAAACGGTAGTCCTTTTTTTTTTTTTTTTTTTTTTTGTAAAGTTAATGAGTTATATTTTCATAATAAAAATATTTTTAAATACTTATAAATAAACAATACTAATTTCGCTTATTGAAAATTATATTCCGTTACACGATGGGGGAGTTATCCCCTCATCGTATACCGATTTTTTTCAGGTCAGTAATGTTCAATAAGTCAAGTGGTAGTACTTAATCGTGATATATAATAATGTATTGCAATCCTAACCCCTCAAGCTGACTACACGAATCTCTTAATCCTAAATTTCTCCCTGTATTTCCATCAATATCAGCATCTTAATAATTTCGAAAACTTTTTCGCATTTCTACAAGTATTCCTGAATTCCAGCGAAACAGCACACCTCAATAAAAGCAATCTAAACACACCAACTCGCACAATTAACAGAAGTTTGCTATTGAACTCAATTAAGACATTTTTAAACCACCATCACCTTTCCTCGTTTTCATGTGCTGTGCATTAAAATCATTGATAGTTTATTGTCGAACATTATATGATAGTTGTCGCAGTAGAAAACGTTTGATATGCAACTTAAATAAGAGCCAATAGGCTTCACTTCGGCGATGTAACATTATTTAAATTAAGGGGATATTAAATCCCACATTATTTCAAAGCCGAATAAGAAACTCAAAGATCGGAATCAAAGAGTTTCATGCCGAATATAGTAAACTATAAAAATTTCGGCGGATTGTAGCGTAAGCTAAAGCACATAGTCCAACATTAGGGCAACTCATTGCAAAGGTGGATAAAGTTCTGATCACTATTCTTAGTATTATCCATAATGTAAAACGCATCTCCTAGGAGATATATGATGTTATACATTATGGTGGAAGGTCACTCACCACCCAGGCCGGTTTCGACCCTTATTGAGGTCTCATCAGTTATAGCGAGGTTATAGCGAAAAGAACTTATATACTCTGCTATACGAGTTGTCAAAAAGGTGCACCCATTAAGTTACTTAAATAAAAGATATGCAATTTATCAACAAATGTAGTTAAATTGTTTATTATTTCATCATAATTTCATCCTATATACAGCTTTTATGTATATTTCATAAAATGTATAGCAAATATTGGATTAGTTTTTCCCTCTATATTACACAATACACAGATAATGATTGAGCTCTATATAGATGAATTTTAACACAGTTTTGGATTCATGATCTGTAACCGGTTCTCCAACCACAACGTAGCGAATCTATCCCTTAGATGGATGTTTGTGAAAGTTTTTAGGTAGTAGATGAATTTTATTGCTCTGTGTGAGACCACTTGTCCTGCTTATTGGAGGCCAGAAGTGAATTTAAAAAAATAATTAAGATATCTTTACTCCATCCACATTATTATTATAATTTAGATTTACCTTTCTTAGATGATGATCCTAAAAAAAAATTCCGGATATTTAAAATGAAATTTAAATCAGAATTTAAAAAATGATTTAAATTTTACTTCAATTTTAAATTTTGATTTTAAAAAAATTTAAATCAAAATTTAAAAATTTTGATTTCTTCTGCAAATTGTCAAGTTTAAATCAAAATTTAAAATTTTTTTATTTAAACTTGACATTCGGAGGAAAAATACAAAACGCAATTTTGGGTTGAAGAGTGTCATTTGCAGAAGAAATTAAGCAAACCGATTAGAAAAAATATAAAATTAGTTACTACTTACAATAAATAAACTGTATACAATACATTACGTATAAGTCAGAAATTGCTAGAGGTTCAATTGTGGCGATAAAGAATTAGTTATCAAAAAAAATATAAGGAATGCTATTGAGATAGGTACTTTTGTTTTATTGTCCGACACGCATTTTTCATTCATTCGTATATTTAACTCAGGCGAAGAAAATGATTACTTATTTTTTTTTTTCCTGATGTGTTGTACAAATTTTAATTTTCTAATAGCAGTTAGAACTTGACTACTCAAATAGGGCTGTTAGACAACTGGTGACCCTCAGTTGCCGATATCCTCAGTTTGTTCTCTCCACTTTTTAGATGCCTGTTGACATCAATTTTCCGCATTATTTATGCGTCTTGATAGCAATTCACTTGCGTCGATTGTTCTTGTAGTCATCATTTTCCTACAACTGGTGATCCACTAATTCCGATACCCTCAGTTTGTTCTCTCCACTTTTTAGATGGCTGTTGACATAATTTTCCTTTTCCTAAAATTGAAAAGAAAAAATTGGTGTGATTTTAGAAAATTGGAACTTAATAGAATACGAAGAATCATACGCTTTGTTTAAAGTGTTTAAATTTTGTTTTAAATAAAGAAACTAGATGTTACAAAATTACAATATTGAAGATTTCCTTTGTGTGTGTGTGTGTGTGTGTGTGTGTGTGTGTGTGTGTGTGTGTGTGTGTGTGTGTGTGTGTGTGTGTGTGTGTGTGTGTGTGTGTGTGTGTGTGTGTGTGTGTGTGTGTTTCTGTATATTGATGGAATGTCACCCCATTCATGCAGCAGTTTTGTTGATGCCTACAGCTTGTCAGCATGCTGATTCAAATATACATTTGCACGTTCAGGTTCTGTTGAAGTGAGATAAATGCACATAAAGAAGACATGCTTGCAGACTTCGACCGCAGTTTAATTCAAATGATATTTTCATAGTTCAAGTTCGCACGCATATTTGAGTGAAGCATCTGTTGCCCACATGTATTATTATATCATTTGTAATCCTTATCTGCGTGATTTCCTAGCGTGTAAGTACGTCTTCATCGATTGTTTTCAAGAAGAGATATGATAGGAGCTTTGCATCATGACCTACGAAGGGCCCTTTTCTTGATGAGTCCTTGATTCCTTGGAGATGTCGATACGATAATAATAATAATAATAATAATAATAATAATAATAATAATAATAATAATAATAATAACGGGTTTCGTTTGGAAAAAGTACTAATCATGATTTTTTTATAAAATGGTTCAAAATAAAGAGAAGAATTAAAAAATATATATATATTATATTAAAAACGAAATTATAACTTTTCCAAAAGTTCGAATGAGCCATAAGTTTAATGAAAACTACTTCAATTACCGCATACATTCCGCCACATTTATAGGGCGGTCGACGCAACTTACAATTGTTCTATATAGAATATCGATCAAGGTTAGAATTTTCTTTTTCTTTTCTTTTCTTCTTCTTTTTTTTTTTTTTTTTTTTTTTTTGTCTGTGATAAAAGGTTGCATTACTCAAAAAATTCTTCACTTTATTTAGTGGTGATAATTTTGTAAAATCCGAAATTCACCGTTTTTAACTATGTATTCTAGCCTAATTTCATCACAATAAACGAATTGAAACTATTCGACAAAATTTAATAGAGGTCCTAGCTACCAAATTAATTAAATTTCATTTAGCCTGTGCGGAATTATTAATATGAATTCGAATAATTTTGCGCAGAAAAATGCATAGATTGAAACCAAAATTGAACCATATTTTCACCTTTGGTGTTTATCTTAAATTCGAAATTTTATTAAATTCCACCTCGAACGAAATAGATTCAGTATATAATTTCAACACATCTTGCCCCTTTGTGTTTGTGTAAATAGCCCGGTTGAAATAAATATTAAAATGACATAAGCATTAAATTCCTTTGTAAGGATTCCAAATAAAATTGTATTGAAATAAAATTCTTTCGGCCAGAGTCCTAAAATAACTAGATGGACTTCACGTGCTCACAAAATTGTGAAACGTACATAATAATAATAATAATAATAATAATAATAATAATAATAATAACTTGATTATATTATGCAAATATCCTTCAAAAATATTTAATACTATTTCAAAAAAAAGTGCCGAAATAAGATGACTTCTAAAGCCTGAGAACTTCATTATTTTTTTAAGTCAGCTGATGATTTTTGTGCAGCAGCGCCACAGAAATTGAAAATAATAACACCAATTTTACAATCACTGAAAATGACCTTGTTCTACTGGTCTTCATTCGACTGAGCGTGTGTTAGAGTTCATATTCATTCAAGCTCTTCTTCCTCGCAGCTGTAACGGATTTTCTTTACTTCTTTTTTTTGGGGGGGGGGAGGCTGGCATAATCTTATATTGCATATTATATAATATAAGAATATGTCAACTAAACTTAATTCAAAGATGATTCGTTTTATGAAGAAGAATGGTCTATAATCCAATTAATGTCTCTAATTCTCTTGCAGTCCCCAGGAATAGCCGAAAATACATAATGATAGCGAAATCTTTTTAATACATCGACTGCATGAAGAGCACAAAAATCAAAATCTCTTTACTAATTCGCATTTTTGACAAACTAACTTGTTGAGTTAAATGACTTTCTGATTTTGAGATCATACTTTTTTTTTTTTTTTTTTTTTGATATTACACCGATTTGCTCAGCGTCGCCTCTTGGTTGAATGGTTTCATCCCATGTCACATGGTTTATGAAAACGCCTTGGATTTTATTACCATGTGTGACGAAAAGGCTTTCGGTCTTAAAAACTATTAAGACAAAGTACCCGAACTTAGGCAGGAGCTTAAGACTTTTACTTCTACTAGCTGATTTGGTTGGCTGAACTGATAAGATCTCCACTATCCGACTATAAGGCCATGAGTTATTATTCCAAGTCCTTGGACTCCAATTCCAAAGAGTCTAAGGACTCATCACGGGAGGGCACACACCACTTCCAACAACCCACCAGTCACACCACTCAATCCTCCAACACAACGCCACTGTTCATCATTCACTCATAATGCCACTCACTGTCACACCAACAGCATGTTGTCTGCAAATTGTGTATTCTCTGGCCGCTGGATGAAAAACAGAGTTTCCGGGAAAACCCTGCTGCCTCCGTATGAGATTGGCTAACTAACCTTCAGCTGAAAAAGCCCATATAAAGATTCCTATCGTCAAGACGAGAATCAAACTCAAGTCTTTTCCAATAGAAAGACAATATCCAATCGGTCTTCGAATTGCGCCTCCGTAGCACAATTCGAAGAACTAATCCCATTGTGCCATAGATGTCTGAAAATGTCGTTAGTAGTAAATGAATTTCATCCCCTCAATATGAGACTCACCTCACTTTATAGGATGCCTGACATTAATACTATAGATCCAATTATTCTAAAACTTAACTTCGTGTTTTTCTTATAATTTTTTCCTCCCCAAATCTCAGCTTTTAATTTCAATGAAGGGATTGATCTGAAAACACAACGAGATATATTGATGGTATAGATCTTCGAAATTGCAATACTATGCTAATGTATGGTAAAGGTGAACCAGGAAGGTCCAATTCTGATGGGAATTAGGTTAAAATTAGGATTAAATGAGCTAACATTGGGATTATATCGTTCTTGAAGACGATGCACTGTTCCAATTTAGATATATGCATTTCGAAGACTCTCCTGATCCACCTTAGCCTTAAATAATTGTATTTTTGAGCAAGTGGATATATGTATTTTAAATTCGTTGGAGTCAAGATTATGGAGCCACCGTAGTTGTTTAGACAATGCCCTTTGGTGGAAAGACCTAGTTTCGAATCTATTCCAGAATGCGAAGAGCCTTTATTTTATCAGGGCTTTTCAACCGAAGTTGAGTTAGCTGGTCTCATATGGAGATAGAAAGGTTTCTCCTCACCCCCCCCCCCCCCGAAAACTCGGGTTTTTCATCCGGCATACTGGCAAACCGACCAGTAGAACACACGCAATTTATATACACAGTTATAGGCATAGGGCTGAACACCTTATCCAGGAATTATGGTTACGAAATCCAAGGATACCCTGGACAGTCAAGGTGTTTTAGGGGCCCGTTAAGAACTGCAAAAGAAACAGTTAACATTGGCAGTTACAACGATATCGATCAAGATATATCGGAGAGCATTGGGAATGCCGATAAGTGATCTTACGGGTCCAAAAATACAATGTATCATGAAAATCCAAAGAGCAAATGCCATATTAGCCTTTAGCCTACTGTTGTGGTCAATCAACAAATGAAGGATAACGGAACTCTGGACTGTACAAACGAGGACATGACAAACGACGAAACTGGTTTCAACGATCCCTTTTATTATAAGAAGAGGAAGAGAACTGAATGGTTTGCCATATTTGAAGGGCAGATGATCAATTGATCAAATGTGTCATTTCTGTTTATCAATAGAAATGACAAAAAAAAAAAAAAAACTACGGCAAAATCTCCAGGAAGATGGATGTGGTAAGGAAAGACTTAAGACAACTAGATGAGCACTTTACTTCAGATGAAATTTATGGTAGGGACAGATGGATAAATCTAGTAGTAGCAACATTAGACCTAAAGGTGGGAGATGAATTTCATCTCCCGGTGTGAGACCACTATCCATTAATGGAGGCTGAAGGAGCTTGGAAAATTCAATTTTGATCTCTAGAGCAGGGCTTCCGGACTGTATGTAAAAATTACAAAAAAAAAAAAATTGAAATGAAATGAAATAAAATAATAATAATAATAATAATAATAATAATAATAATAATAATAATAATGAAAATAGGGGTAAAAAATCTTAGCCCTCGCACGGTATTAATATACTGTAGGTTTGTAACCTTTCGTGGGTGGTTTGATTTAACTAACTGCTGCTACACTATATACTGAACTGCTCTGAAATACTCGAAAATAGTAAACACAAAAATAGACACAATACTGTATGTATTTGTAAGAACACTGTTCCTACAAATAAATGCAGTATTTAGTCTATTTTTACTTAAAAAGAGGAAACACGCGCACACATGCTTCGATTTCTTTTAATTGTTCTTTGTGTAAACAAAGAACAGTTAAAACAAACCAACAAAAACAAGATGATTTCGTGTAATGCACTAATCTCTAGTCATAAATAACCAATACTGTAATATGCTTAGTGAGATTAGTACAGCTTGCCCAAAGAGGTAAAGCATAAAACCATCCTGTTAATGACTGCTAATTTGCTCTAAATTGGTGTAGTTGGCCTAGAAACTTGCTAAATCGGTACACTGAAGCGGAATCCAGTTAACTCTTTAATACTGAAATTTGCCATTGAATGGTATGTTGAGGAATAAGTGTTTTTCCCCAACATACCAGAATGGTATGTTGGGGAAAAAATAACTTTCAGAATCTAATATCTAAAGTTACATCATTATCGACGCCTGGTAAAATTAATTCATTTTAGAATGATTCTCATCGGAGGTTTAAGTTTGACTAGAAAATAAATAAATTTGCAGAATAATTTTTAAAAATACAGCGACAAAAATAATAAAAAATTCTTGGATCACAATAGGGTAGAAAATGCTGCAATGTTATGCTTCATTTACACTACTGACCTTATAAAATGTTTTAGAAAACGTGGAACCCACTCACTGTAAGGGAAGCCAGAATATTACTAAGCAAGTGAAACTGCCGAAACTGTTTTGTTGCAACTGCCAAACGATCATGCAATACATTGCGAACAAGCAAAATATTTCCATGGAAATTGAACGATCTCGCCTGGTGACGCTTCATTGAACAATTTTATTAGGAAAACTTTAGGCAGACTATCTGAATTTAAAAACATATAAAATAAATTTCTTAATATTTCTTATTAAGAAATATTTAGAAAAATTTTAATTAAAAACTAAATAAATTTTTATCCCTTACAAAATGTGTTTACACAGAATTAGACACCTCGGCGCTCAAAGAGTGCTTTGATTATCGGCGTAGTTGCAATGTTGCATCATACCTTATGCAGATGTATTATTATGGTACTGAACGTTTAAAAATACATTCTATGTTGTTTTTTTTTATAATTTTTGGAAAATGTTATATTATTTAAAATGTTGATTTGTATATTATAAGTCAAATATAATCCACCTAGATAAATAAATAAATTACATTGGTAATTGGAGTAAAAGTTGTATGCTTGATGTCATTTCAATTCGTAACACTTTTTTGTGGATAATATAGATAGAGATATCAATAAGATTAAAACTAAGTATGAGAAATTTCTTTTTGGATTTATTAGTAGACCATAGTTCTTTATAAATATATACAATCGTCGACAAGTTTCACCAGCTTAAGTCTGTCTGGCTACTTCAGGACAAGAAATGGATACACTAACGTTAAATGCTAAAAATTAAAATAATTTAATTTATTTCAATTTAAGTTAAATTAAAATTGAAATGACGTGTAACATCAAGAGCATGGAGCGTGGAGTCTTAGTCATTGTTTCTTGATCGCGTTTTATAGTTTTTCGAGAAGTTGAGTTCTGCTAAACATAGTGAATTTATTAAGCTTTTCCAAATGTCTTTTAGTATCATGCCTTGATTTCTGTTGAGATTGTCTCCTGTCCGGAGTACCACTGCACCTTCTTTAAAGTTTCTACATCTGAAATCTTCAATGTACGGCATGGAGCTGTTGTCCCGATCGATGGAGTGGTTCGAAATCGAGAAATGATGGGCTAATCCTGAGGTATCTGTTCTGTTGTTGTCATCCCCTATATGTTCTTTTTTTTTTTTTTTGGATTGCTAGGCTTCATGATGTTTGGCCTATATAATTCAGTCCACAGGACATGGGAGGTTATATACACCTGCGTACTTGTATAGTGTAAAAGGACCAAATATTAACAGTTACAATCAGATTAAAACTGTTTAAATTAAAAAAAAAAATTTTTTTTTCAATCAATCCAACTTTATTATTTATATATGATATTTATAATTCATTACATGAACACAATTGTGCATAATAGATACTTGCGTGTAGAATATAATTTATAATTTATTGATTGCTAAAAAAAATATTTATACATGCAATTAGCATCTTGAGTGACATTGCACCTTATAATTTTACAGAGTTCAGCACTAAGTGCTGCATTTTCTACATTGGATTTCAAATAAAATTTTTAAGAATACTTTTTTTGCCTTTATATTATGTATTTACAACACATGTTCTTCTAATATTAACAATGAAGATTTTACAGAATTTTTTGTATAATTTTTTTTTTCAAAGTTTGAGAAAGAGTGATTATACATACAAATTTCTGCATTTGCTTATAAGGATTACTTGCAGATGAGTGAGGCAAGTTAATCCCACCTACTTCGAAGCTTGGGTTAGCTTTTAACAACAACAACAACAACAACAACAAAAATAGCCTTCACTATTTTTGTTGTTGTTGTTGTTGTTTTAAATAATTTTCTTTAAGATAATAATAGACCGGCAGATCTTTCTATATTTTGACTTCCCATTTATGGAAAGAATGTCAATAAATACTGAAAAGAAGCACCTAGATAACGTTGTAAAGTCCGAGTTTTTGAACTAAACTTTTAGGAAGTATTTCTTATCATAGGGTTTTCAGTTTATGGCAATTGTAATTGTTATTGAGGTCTAATTTTCTGTAGATGTCTTCATCTAATCTTATTTTGTGAAACATAAACAACCGCTCGGCTGCTGTTTATTTACGTCGAATAAGCGATTAACAAGGAAGAGGAATAGATTTTTTGCTTGGAGAGTGTCGAAGGAAGTGGAATGAGTTGCCAGAGTCAGTTGTGAGTGTTTTGTCTGTCAATGAGTTCAAGAAAAGTGCGATTATGTGCGAATAGTTTTGTTTCCCACTATGAGTCTTCGGATTCCATGGAGGTGCCCGTATAACAACAATAATAATAAGTTATAGTCACCAAACTTTGTATAGTTTCTGGCTGTTCAACTTAATTGGATAATTTTTAATTTGCAGCATCTCTGGACTATTTATTTAGTAGGATTTATCTCTATCCCGAACCATGTCATAGAACAGCATCATAGGAACAGGCTAGCGCCTATGATGCTGTTCCATGTCACAGAACTGCGTCATACATGCTAGCCTGTGTCATTGTATTAACCCATACCATTTCAAATGCAGTTTTCAAAAATATGGTAGACCCATTCTAATGGTATTGCACAGCTCTCGAAGGTTATAAAAATGGCTGATGTTCACATAAGTTATAAAAACGTGCAAGCATGTATTTCATTTTATCCTAGAAGCCCACGTATTGTATTTGATCATAAACGTCTTCTGAAGTTTATACTTTTAATATTTTCATTTTTTTTCTTTATGTGATTCCCGACCCACGAAAGATTGTAAACGTATATTTTATTTGATTTATTTTAATAATTATTATTGTTTAATTCAGAAACCTTGTTCTAGAGACCAAACATAATATTTTTTCCAACCTCTTCAGCATTTCCATAAGTAGGACGGTGGTCTCACACCGGACTATAAAAATTCATTTCCCACCTAAAGACAATCACAAACATCCATGACCACCTCGGGATTTGACCCGGTAGGCTAGTTGAAGAATAGCAAGCATGCCAACTACTCTGCCAACCAGTCAGACATTTTGTTACTTTTATTATATAATACAGGGTGAATCAAAACTATGTGATCAATTCGAAACATTTCCTTCCTGATCTACGCTTAAGTGTAGACTCACACTTCTCCTTGCAGGTATTTGAAACCAAATCTGATGGAATATGTTGGTTAATCCTTATTCCCCAAATGCCTTCTGTCAGTATATTGCTATTGCATATGTTCTTCTGGTTGGTTTGCTTATTTTGAGGGACGGGAAAAAAAAACGAGTTTCCAGGAGAAAAAAGCCGTCTTCCTCCGTATGAAACCGGCTAACTCACCATATCATTGAAAACATCTGATAAAGGTTCCTCACTTCATTGACGGGATTAGAACCCGGGGTTTTCTATTCAAAGGTCTGGTCTAAACCAGATTAACTACGGAGGCTCAGAAACATTTATGGAGGAAAAAAAGTAATAAGCACATCCTTCATAATACTTATGAAAGTTTTCAGTGTGCTCTCCATACGTTGCCCTGCAACGAAACAATACAATTTGCATTTTCTGCCAAATAGACAAGTGGCGCTCAGTCATCAATAGTTCTGTGTATGCGATTCTTCAGGTCATCCACTTTGTGTCGATGACCTGAAGAATCATATGCAGAGCTATAGATGGGTATCTGATTGATTGATTCATCTCGTCCATCCCATTGGAATGGGTAGAGTTCCCTAATGAGTGACTTACGACGAATTTTAATGCAACCGGTTGGTCAATCTTTGCTGCATCCCCCTAAGGGCAATATTTATGACTGCAATCCGCGTGTGTTCACGGAGAAGGGTTGCTTGTTCTGGGTGACCAAAAACCCGAGTTTCCTAGTGAAAAAACCCTCCTATCTCCGTATGAGACCAGCTAATACGTCGAAAGAGACCAGATAAAGGTTCCTTACGTCACTGACGGGAATCGAACCCAGGTCTTTCCGACCAAAGGACTTCATCTATACCGACTGAGCTATCGCGGGGTCTAGATGGATATGTACAGTATAGTATCCAGAGGAGAAAACAAAATCAAGGGAGAGTAAATCCAGTGACCGTGCAGTCCAGGCTGTATGTCCCACTCGCCGAATCCATGCCAGGCAAAACGGTCATCACAACATAATGGATGTGAGGAGGGTGTTCCGTCTTGCTGAAAGTAGCATTGAGTTTTCTCAAGGAACTGCGGCAGGATGTTGCAGTACTCACTTCCGATCAATTAGATATGAATTTTTTTCAAAAAAATTGTATTGGATTTTTTAGAACACCGTATTATTATTAATAGAGACTTCCAGAAAGTCAAGGACTCATCTAGGGAGGTCACACATCACCCACACCAGCAATCATATCTGCTCTTAAACTCGTTCACACTAGATGCGCGCATCACTTCAAAAAAAAAAAAAAAAATCTAGCTCTCACCCCTTTCTTAACGACACGCAAAAACTTCTATGGATGTCTCCATGTCTTCTCCCCACCTTCCATATAATGAATATTTTCATCAATCGATAACCTATAACACTCCTTCAGAAGTTTTTAAACTTTCTATCCATCACTCCCTCTCTTTGTCCTGTTTACGAGTGTTTATAGTCCACATACTCTCAATCTGTCCTTATAATTTGCACTCCACAGTTCCGATATGTTCTTTGTTACTCTTCTTTGCACGGCTTCTTTATCCCTTCCGAATATATGAATGTTATGCCTGTTCGCTTTTCCTGTGAAATGTAGCTTCATCACAAAAGCACCCCGTCGAGAGGAATATCACGTCCTGGTGATGAGGGTCATCATGATTGTGAAAAACGTGTAACGGCTCACGTGTCGTTCGGTGTAATGGCCTGCAGTAAGTGTACGAACGGAGTGCGAGACGTTTTTGAAGAATTCTCTACGCTGTTTGCTGCGATACGTTCTCCTCATGGATATACATGCGTGTCGGCTTCCACGAGATTCGTATAAACGACTGTCGAACAAGACTGCTTTCTCTTATAAGTGGTGTCGGTACTCTTCTCTTTACAGATACAACCGGTCTTATGAAATTTATGATATCACTTACGAATGGAATTTGCAGTTGGAGGATTCATACTTCTTTCTAAATACTGTTTGAACAAAGACGACAATTTGTAGAATGAAACCCAATGACACACACACAAAAGTGCACTTGTGTCTACTCGGTGTCTTTCTCTGCACTAAACCGAAAGCGCAATACATCGTTCACTCTAGCGGTAACTGCAGGAAACAAATTCTTGCACACCTGCATAATACTAAAAATTTTTGAGTTCCTGTTTCAAATTATACATGTTGCATTTTCCTGATGTAATTGTTTCTTGGTAAACATTTTAGGAATTCCTCATATCAGTTTGACTCGTATATTAAGAAGCTGGTTGTACAAGATTATAATAGAGCAAGACAGTGGATTTAGCAACCACTGAAAACCATAATTGAAACAAATATTTTGGGCAGTTTAGGTTAGGTTAGGTTTTCAGGGCGAAAATGCCAAAAATTCCATTAATTCCTTACCTATACAATGCAAGATTTTTCATTTCTTCACCGACCGAGATCACCATCACCACCATCCTGCTTATGAGTTGTGTGTTTTACATCTATATTTATATATACGCCCTCGTATAATTTCATATATACGAGGGCGATCTGGAAAATTCTTATAAACGCCTAAAACAAAAATGTTTTTTCATATAAAAATGTCTTTTCAGAAAATATCTTTTCTTTTAGGTTATATAAGAAGGCATAAAATTAATTAATTTCTGTGATGTTTATCAGAACTTTCAGACCCCCCCCCCTTCGTAGTAATAGTAATAGTGTAGAGTAATTGTATGCATTTCCTTTGCATATAATTACTCTGCATTTCGTATATCTCCCCTCCCAATTTTCTTGTACATGACCTCCTAGATGTAGGACTGAATGAATAAACCACAATTTCTTTTTTCGGTGTCAATTCAAATGCACTTTTTAATTATCAGAGGTTGCTAAATTTTATTTTCTGCAGGTCAGTTGGGTCACGCAATTATGAAAAAAAATGTTACACGGTATGCTTTAGGATATACGGTGCTGAGTAGATTGCTTTATTCATTAACTGTATTCTACTGTAGGGCGAAATCAGTCCATTATCACCATCCTTCAACCTGCAATTGCTCTCTCGATACCGACTATTAAGTTAGTATCGAGACATGGGACCTAGAACAATTGCCCCAGAATGTTTGTTGAAATCACCTAAATGAAAACTGTTTTTCGTTTTAAGCCACGGCCATTCCTTTCCTAGGAATAAATAATATCCAGTGCAGCCCTCAAGGGGAGGAACACGATCACCATGGGCGCGAACCAAATATATCCTCCAAGAGTTTTTCGAGTGGTGTCGTTCAAAATACAAAGATTTTTAACTTTTTTCTATTTTAAACAATAAATGTGTACTATTGTTTGTAAAATACTTTTAGAAAGAAATCTATAAAACGTATATCTATATCCTTTATCTATATAATGCTATTGATTTTTGCATTTCTGCACCATACAGAATACAATAACGAATATCTGGTTTCGAGGTTTCCTTTCTCTTTGCATATTTGGTTAATACAGAACAGTGGCTTAGCTAGAGCTGTTGCCGCCCGAGGCGGTCCCTGAGTTTGTCGCCCCTCTCAATACACACCAAAATACTACAAAAAGTCAAAACGACGTATAGGGAAATAAATTAAAACACTATGTTTATTTTTGAAGTAAAACTTTAATTTCAACATTCTAAAATGTTATATTTCTTGCTTTTCTGTTAGCAAAATAGTCGATGACATTGATGAAGTCTATTTCATAGTAATGTAGGTAAGTCTTAATCAAATTTTATTTAGAAAAACTCCTCTCAACTAGCAACACTTACAGCAATTGTTAGGAAAATTCGCAGTAGTATTACAATAGTTGGAACTGAGTTCTGGAGACTGAATTTTAGAATTAATTGCAAAAGTTCAAAAAGGTTCAAAGTGCTCCCTTCGCATCCCCCCCCCCCCCTAGCTACGCCACTGATACAGAAACCTCAATACGCTATTGAATGCACAGATTTCACTGTCCAGAACAGGTCCTTGTTGATTAACAGACACTTACCTTGCTCTTCCTCCACCAGAATGACAGTCAGGTCCTGTGAAGTTTTGCGTGTTTATCTCGTCCTTAACCAATTCTAGAATAGTAACAATGAACTTTTTTCAGTTAATGTGCCAAAAAATAAAATTAAAAGTGTACATTTGATAATTTTTCGATGCTTTACTATAATAAAGAAAGAGTATAAACATAAGAGGGAAATCGATTTGAACTATTAAATATACATAGAGAGAGAGAGAGAGAGAGAGAGAGAGAGAGAGAGACTTATAATTGGTTAATGCATTCATGCAAAAAAAATTTAATGAGAAATTATTTATATATATATATATATATATACTTTTTTCATTCCTTCCTTTCTTAATTAGAAATATAGATTTTCCATCCTCTTGAAATAAACATACATTAATGTTTACAAAGCTCCTTCAAAATAACGTCATATAAACTTAATAACACAAACCTACATAGTTTATGAAAAGTTTAGCTTGATTTAGTAAATATTAACTAATATCTTAACAAGTAAATAACAGTTATTTTCTTTCCCTTCAGGTAGGTACCTATTCTCACAAAATAGTGTAGGCGTTTTAATATATTCGAATAAAATGCTTAAAAGCGGTTTTATTCATTTATTTATTTTTCTTAATGTCAAAGAACCATATCTTAGGAAATTATACTGCATGTTCGTGGTAGAAGAATATTCTAGACTTAATGAGAGATTAAAAAACGATAGGTGGCGATAAACTCTCGAGACATCATTAGAACGTGCAGTGTCGAAACTTTCTTTTGTGTGTTTGATTTTCAGTTAGATTTCACCAAGACCTTGTATAAATTCAGGCATATTTTGTTACATTTCTGGTAGTTTTGTAGTCAAAATAAAGCGAAAAAAACATTACCGGATTTGTTCAGAAATGCGTTTTATACAATATTGTACATTCTAAACGTAAATAAATATTCTAAAGCAGTATTTCCCAAATTTTCATAATTCGTATCCTTTTTAAAATTTTATTAACACCAGCGTATCCACTTCTCAGACAAAGGCAGTTTGGGAGAAGTTACAATAATATTTCATTAAACACAAATAATTATAAACATGTACTTTTTTCAACATTTGCGTTATAGTCATACGAATTCAATATGCGTGTTGTAGAAACAAAAATTATGAATTGAAATTTCGATAATAATAATATAAAAAAAGTTTAATGACACGAATGAAATTGTTTCTGTTGGGAAGATAAACCGGTTCTGTATTTGTTGTTTTTAGCAGTAGATGGAGCAAAACGTCAAGAAGACAACTTGCGATGCAAACAATTAAACATGTATAGATGTGGGCACGGATTGTGAAACACTCGCCGAGGACCGTTATTATTTAAGATATAAACGATTCCGAAATTTAACGGAGAGTTCGGACCTCATGATTCGAACCGCTGTATTTGAATTTAAACTTTTAATGCAAACAGCTCAAACTACCCAGCTGGAACAAGATCGTGCTGTCCACTAGACAGCTTTAACGGAGGTCAGCCGATACATGCCAAACGACACTTTTTGTTTAAAAATTCCTTTATATATATATATATATATATATATATATATATATATATATATTTATTTATTTATTTATTTATTTTATTTTATTTTATTTATTATTTTTTTAAAGTAACCCAATTAATGCAAAGCGCCACGCACCACTAAAAGACCTTTCGCCTATTTCCAGGGGTACTCCTACTATACTCTAGGAAACACTGCTCTAAAGTCATTTTATTGCTCAAAGGAAGCAGGTGAAGTTGTTTTATCCCTAACTCCTTTTTTTCTTTTTCTGAAATCGGACACAGCCTCCCTCCACCTTAGCCATTAATAAAAAATGAGGCCATGCTCTCTTGATCCCTGAACCTTAAGCAGTTACTGAAATTAATGTGAGTTCTGCAGTCGATTTTTGAGATGCAGGATTAAAACTCCAGGTGTCCGGGAGAAAATAAACCATAACTCATTGTGCCAGAGATTGACTAACTTGGGAAGGGACCAAAGGCGTTAATAATAAATAAAGACGTTTCTCTGGTCGACGACTAAAACTGAACCTAGGACGCTCCTTCTTCCGGAAGTGTAGCATTATTATTATTATTATTACGTTAACTCTCCTGGAGCCAAAGACTCATCGAGGAAGAGAGAGGTTTATGCCATTAACAATTACATACATTCGGTTACATATATTATATAAGAAGTATACATTATATCACATTACATTGTGTAAGGAGTGAAAATATATGTTAAAAAAGTCCATAGACTTAGTACGGAAAATCTCCCCTGCCTGTAACATATCTATCATACCAAAACTTAAACTCATTTACACTCTAATCATTCACAATAATCAGGCAATGTATTCTACTCACCTCCCCCTCTCCAGGCAAAACAAATACTCCCCACCCTCTTATTCACCACGTCCCAGCGCAGTTTCCAAGGACGGCCTCTAGTTCTTGCTTCTTCCTTATTTCCCGCTATCTGAAAATTCTCCCTCCTATCATTCGGTAAATACCTCAGCAACATAAACCTACCGACTCTGAAGATTACTTGGCTTTAATCTATCTTCACAGCGAACATTCCACAGTCCTGATCACCCCATTTTGTTCAACCATCTCTGCACCCTCTCCGAAGTATATTTTCATCGTCTCCCAACCCCGGCGAGAAGTGAGCAAAGTAGTCCAGATGTGGCCTGATGTAGGGAATTAAGTTAAATCGTAGACAACACGCCTCACATATGTACGGATTGAACACTTAAGGAAATGGATCTAAGACAGCAAACGATTTCTTCCTTTTGAAATTTCAATGATATTGTGTGAACCACAAAGCCATTGAGAAAATTGCTAGTTTGGTCTAACCAACATGCAGGCTATATGCCAGGAGTAGAAAGAATATTTTTATAATCTTCAATCTGTCTAACACCCTGAGTTTTATGAACCCGATTTATTCACAGCTTTACTACCGGAATCTCTTAATACAGTTCCTTCATTTGATGTAGAATGTGAAGTTAATATAAAAGAAGAAAGCGATTCTTGCTAACTTGAAACTGGGAGAGAGAGAGAGAGAGAGAGAGAGAGAGAGAGAGAGAGAGAGAGAGAGAGAGAGAACCACGGCATTTCACTAAAAAAAAAAGGAAAAAAGTGAATTAAATGAATCCAATGAGAGATTCAGGTCTATGAAAAGTTTCTTCATAGGCTCTTGGAATCGAGACTAAATTCTTGCACCATGCATTAATTTTCTTTACGGAAGTAGCGAAAATGAATTTATACCACACTATTCGCAAGAACAATCACTAGTATTTCGCCTGGATATTGCTGGAAATGAAACCACATATAAGAAAATTAGTTACTGCGGTTTGAAAGAACACTCGTCATAACCAAAAAAGAAGTGTGGCTTGGTTTCAAAAGTATGAGAGTAGAATTTATTGGGAACGACAAAGATCCTGATTTCAAATGAAAATGTGTTAAAATGAAATCTGAAAAAAAAAAAAAATGTTGTAACATGGGCATTAAGATGTACTCTCATTCAGAGTACATGAAGAGAATATTGATGAAGGAGTGAAGGAAAAGTAGGATGAAATATTTCAAGGCTGTAAGAAAATGACAGCAAAATGGTCCTTTAGAGAGAGAGAGAGAGAGAGAGAGATTTTCTTCGAATGCAATTTATGATTTTGCATAATGACAGTATTTGCTTTTATATAGACATTCTTTCGTTTTATTGTTTGCCATTAAAACATGATATAGATATCCATGATATAGAATTTTGCATATTTTCCTGATATATTAATGCTAATAAAAGAAACATTTGAAGGTTCACGTGGTGAAGAACTGTATTCATATGTATTTTTTAATACAGTTCTTGACCACATAAAACACTACACTACTACACATTTAAAGCTTGAAAAATTCGGATCGTTATTAATTCAACTTGAGAAGTACGATTAGTATGTTATTCGTAACTTATGAATTTTTAATTTATGAGTCACTATGAATCATAAGGGAACTCATATTAATAGCTTCCGAGAGGCCCATATGTTCCGATACGCCACTGGTTGTAGTGCCTAGGAAGGATGAATGCCGAATCAAGTTTCGTACATTGGAAATTTTGTGGAACAAACCCATATCTTTCTCAGCATATCAATGCTGGTGTTATTGCGCGGTTTGAGAAAAATTATACGGAATATCATAAGAGATTGGCACAGAGTTCTTGTCCAAACTGAATAGAACATTTTTGTAACAAATGAAACGTGAATTTAGAGAGCGGTCGAGACCAGATCAGCCGAACAATGGCATATGAACAGCTTGTCATATTGAAGGAAGAATGGTCCAAAATACCTGAATCATAACTATCACAAACTAGTGGAGAGTATGCCATGGAGAGTGAAAGAGTATGGAGAGGTTTATAGGAAAGCTCATACGTTATTAGGGCACGTGCTGTTTAAGGCTTTTCTGAAATATAGTGTTATCTCAATACTTATTTCAGTGCCTCCCTCGTTTGCTGCTTGGAATCACTGTCGAAACAACTACGGCTATGAGGTTAGCTTATATCTCTTGATTGAGTATGTTCTTCCGATTTTTCTTGTTTTGTAGGATATAAGACAGAGTTTTCGGGTTTTTCATATGGAGAAAAAATTCCTTTCTCTTTCCTCTAAAACTGGTCGACTCCTCATCAGTTAAAGAAAGAAAGAAAGAAAAAATTATAAACGTTCTTTAAGTTCTAGATGGGATTCAAACCTAGGTTTTCCAACCAAAGCGTTCATACCAAACTAAGCTACGGGGTCTGGATGTACTAGAGTCGACCGTACATCGGTATTTTGCTAATGGCACGTGGAGAAGAATTTACGGACTTCGAGTGAGGTGTTATCGCAGGATGCCATATCAGTGACCTCTCCGTTCATGACCTTGGTAAAAGACTGCATCGCACACAACCGGCTGTGGGCAGCTTTATCAGCTAATGCATATGTGTGTATATGTGCGATACCACAGTAGTCGAGAAACGTAAAGGAAGGGCTAGGAAACTGAAATAAAATTTACAATATAGAAAATGTAAAATACAGAATAAAATTTAGTCAGCTTTAGTTGAAACAGCTAGCCCATCAATCAATATCCAAATCAATACCTACTAATAGCTGAGAAATAGATCCCCCCCCCCCCGAGTAATTCTCTACGTTTGCAATGATAGTCAACCAAGCTATTCTTAAGGACCATTTTCCCTTCTTCAGATGACCACGGGTCAGACAGAACATTACAAGATTTGAAAAAAAAAAAAAAATACAATAAGAGAGATGTTTACAATTGTGAAGAGAGGGAATTATGAGTGTTTTAAATACCATATTTTTATTTTCCTATGGTAAAACTAATTCTTGCATCAATTCTTTTCTTCTTATATATACAGATGTATAACTCGCTTACTAACAAACAACGATTTTTGAATGAGATAAACAGAGACACTGGAAAAATAGTAGTTATACATAATACGTTTATCTTTCCACAGACCGGATAAGATTGCGCCATGGGTCGCCAATTTGACCTTCGCTGTAAAATAGGATGGGAATAAGCGATCCCTCAAAAGTTATTTTCGCATTCCAATAAAACTTAATGAGAAACATAAAACAGTGCTAGGAATATTTCATTTTTCTGACAAAATCTCTAATGATGTTATGGATTCATTCTTTCTAACAACATAAATATATTTGTAACAACTTGCTTTCTGTGTAATGAACTACTCACTAAGAAAACTGTGGAAAAGTACTGACCTCATTTACAAGCAGAGGAACCATATCGCTCTTGAGTGTACAACCGTTAACTGAACAAAAAGTGATGAACACTATTCATATACCTCACCAGAAAGATTAGATACTGTATTCCCTTAAGTTATAGAAAAGAATATCGGAGTTAAGGGTATGTGTTAATTAAAGGATTTCACTCAATACAAGAAAATTATTTGTTATCTGATGAGGTCAAACAGGCAAATTCCGCGATCAGTTGCTTTTACCTAAATTTGTTATTTTTCGTCCAATGTCCACCGGATGTATTTAAACGATAAAAGCATTAAAATAACAAAACAGCACGGATAGGTCAGTTTTCTCAGATTGAAAAGGTTCACTGTAATATACTGTATATTGTCTACTTTTTTTTTTTATGCTATTGCTTGTCTCGTGACAAATGTGCAGTGGATATAATTTAAAAAAAAGCTAGGCAGAGCGATATTAATCTTTTTTTTATATATATTTTTTTTTATTTCGATTTTTGGGTTTAAAAAAGGGCTGGAAACAATTTTTGGGAGTTAACCGACTTTGACGTTTAAGAGAAAATATCAGAAATCTAAAACTGCTGATGGAACTAATGTTCTGACCATTGCTATGTACGCCGAACTTCAGAAAGGTCCAATCACTTTGCAGCAACTAAATTCTCTGTCTACACTTTCACATTAGCGGGGCTCTTAGCAGCTATGGATGCAAATGTTTTTATTAGCAGTTACGGATGCAAATTTGATGCAGGCATTAAACTGGAGGAACCTATCGAGAAGTGAACTATCGTACGCCGGGTCGAGGTGAAGGACAAACCTCTATGGTACTGGGAATCACTAGTTGGTAGATAAGTTGCATCGCTGAGTGTAATACACTACTTTGTATATCTTAAACAACAATAAAAATACAATACAACACAACAGTACAATAGAGCAAACTCACGCTTAATATTCCCCATTTCTTCCATCATGTAATATGATTTCAGAATTATATTAGACATCATGGAGAGATCTAAGATTTATACTTTATTCTGCAGACCACCTGTTAGATATACTGAACAGAACCTAATCGTAACGTTAGAAGGCCTCCAGGTTAGTTCATTGAGCGGATAATCTTCCTATCATTATTCTGATAAATGGCGTGCCTAGAGGGAGTCCATATAGCGGTATGTGAGGAAGAAAATGCCGAGGTTATGATCTGACAAGGAGTTGGGTAAAATTCTCCATATGTAAGGCTTAATGAGGAATCCATTACATGTACCGTATTTTCCATGTCCCTCACTTTTTCAACTAAACTTAACTACGAAAAGTCCAGCAAAGAAAAATACATTGCATGTGGATAAAGGGAAACATTTCCAAATTCACTTCATAACTATACGTGGTCTTAGTTCCAACCTTAGTAATTTTCATTTCCTTCTCTAATCTGCAAAACCACGCATACTTTTCCTAAACAGAAATTGGCTAGATTTCAGCTTCTTCAAGTATCACTTACCTCAATTTTCCCAGTTACATTTTCTTTGACTTTTTTTTTACATCAAAGGTGGTATTTATGTATATGTTCGCTTTGATGAACCATGTCATAGACTTTCTGCCTTAGAAACTTTTCGTTTTCATCTTCTATGGCTAAAAATCTCTTAGCTGGGCTGACCATATTTTCTTGAGACAAAAGCGGGACATTGGGATGGCAAAAACGGGACGGGGGTTATGCAATATTCTGTATTCATGAAAAAATAAGACGATAAAAAAGTTTTATTACATAAACATATTGAGCTTACCATTATTCTTCAGTGACGGGGGGGGGGACTGTATTTCATTACGATCGTACCATGAATATTTCTCCGATGAAGTGATCTTATGCAACAAATTTCGGTCTTTCAACGTCTTATCATAAAACTTCTCACACTCCATGACACAATTTTGCCTTACAACTAACATAGTCCTCATTGTCTCAATACCAGTGGCGGCTCGTACATAAGCACTGCGACACTGCAGCACCCCCAAGGAAAAAATGAAAAAATTAAATTTTGTTTGTGTTTATAAATAATAACAATGCTTACAACATTATATAAATGCAATACAACATGTTAAAGGTTGCAGCTTATGTTTTGACATTGATTGAATAGTTAATAATTGGAATTGTTCGATTAACGCTTTAGATTACGAAACAAATATACTGCGATCTAACGCCGATATTCGTTAGCGCTTGTCATTGCACGTTACGTCATTAGATACGCTGCCACTTGGGCAGTGTATCATAAGCTTGTGCGCGTTATTTCTGTGAGATATGAAACGTTTATTATTGGTGGATGTTCGTGGTGAACTTTTTTTTGTAAATATTATTTTATTTTGTTAAAATAGCATATAATTATTTATTTATTATAGATACAAGGCTGGATTATGATGAGTGTCACTGTTGAAAATATGAAAAGAATTATATTTTTTCAATTATCGCCTTACACGAAACAAATGCACTGCGATCTAACGCAGTATCGAACAATGCGATTCCATGTTAATACAAATCACTGGTATCCATGATATTGATATACAATTATAGGTTATGAATAATAATTTATGATTGACCAATATGAAAGTATATTTATAGTTTTTACTAAAAACGGGACAAAATTGACATTTTTATTAAAACGATGGGACGGACGGGAAAAATATGAAAAAAAAACAGTACCATCTACTCTTAGCCCAGTTATATCAGGTTCATCTGTTGCATCTCTCTCTCTCATAATTCCACCATTCTGAACTTTTTGATTTCCTTTCTTTAAATATTGATTTTCTCTAGTCCAACTTTCTTAATAGTGAGTCATCTTCTTTGGAAAATTTAATGTCACAACTCTAACTGGCTTTCCCAAATGCACAGATCAAGCAGTTGTTCACATGCGTACCAGAATACCTGGTAACACTAGCCACTCCCCAAATACTAGATCTTCTCTTCACTAGTGATTTTTCTAAGTATACCGTATATCTTTGTCCTATAGGCAACTAGGACTACAATCTAGTATGGATACTTCTCCCGTTGAATAGCACTCGTGCATCACTATTATCCACGTATTACCTATCTTTATAAAAACAGCTATGTTGAACTACATGACTTCTCTGCCTCATTTCCTCGGTTGGATTATTGTTTTCAGTCTTATGACCCAAACGATTGCACTGAATATCACTGGATATGCGACAGGCCCACATAACACAGGAAGCTTGCATCATCTGGACATGATGCAAGAATTCTATACCAATAAGAATTACTTCTGTATCACTAAAGCAAAGCAATTATTATTAGTATGGAAACATTTGTTCCCCATTCTACTTTACATTCTTTCTACGCCTTAGCTCTTCTGGAAGTGTGCCAAGGCTGCATAAGAGAAGATTCTAGCATGCTGCAATTGGTTTTAATTGAAATTACTATCTTCCGTCTCTGTTTATACAAAAGCCCAAATGCAAACAAACCAGAAAAAACAATTTAACCCTTTCCAAAAAATTTAAAAGGGCCAAAATCAGGAAACTTGCGTGATGTCCAAATGCCAGTCATGCTTTTGAATCTCTTGACAAAGTTATTGGCAGTAATTTTTATTAGACCATTCTTCCACCACTTTTGCACTTGAGATGATTTCATTGTATCATCGCCCATAGAAGAAAGCTAATCTTCTGACTTCTTAAATTTCTTCTAATTCTTGCATAAACGAACTTAGTAAATGTCCTCCTACCATTAAAAATAAAAATACTCAACGCTGTTTTGCTTTTTCGTCTGAAAGAGATTAAAAGAATATTTTCCAATCTGGATTTTAGATTGGAAAGAGTTAATTTTTGTTCTATGTCGGCTTTCAATTCTCTCGTATTCTAGTAGTATCTATCACACAGTCTGGAAATTAGTCCATATTCAATCCATTCCTAAGGAGGGTAACAAATCATTACCATTTAATCATCATTCTGTTTCACTTACTACAGTTCTTTCTAAATTAACCTAGAAAGTCGTTAACACTCAACTTATATATCACCTTGAATTCTCTCAGCTAATAAACGATCGCTAGTATGTATTCTGCCACTGTCGATCAACTGAGGATCTTTTCGTTTATATTATCTTATGCATAGTGTCTTTAGGCATATTCCATGGAAACATTTATGCAATATCAAGTGGTTACTCTTGATATCTCTAAGGCATTTCACTAGGTTTAGCGAAGTCTGTTGAATAATGTTCCATCATATAGTCATTTTGCTTACTTCTGTGACCAGTTTGCCAGTTTTTCTCTCTGGACGCTCCTAATAAGCTGGCATCCTAGTCTCATGGATCTTTATACAACCTAGTTGATGGATCTTTACCACAAATTTTGGAGGAACGGAGTCTTGTGGAACTTTGTTCCACAGGACTCTTCGTTCTTTCACCTACTCTCTTCCTTCTATATATGAATGACGTTCTTCAGTTGATTGCAAATATTTGTTGATGCCCCATACTGTCAGCAGCACATATTTTGCTGATGATAATACAGTGCATTCCCCCCCTCATAGTTATGTCAAGTCTTATACTACACAAAAATTTACATATAAGCTAGACGAAGATACAGCTTATGGCATCACATTGCAAGGCACTAAACTGCTGATGAGGTTTTAAAGTTATGAGTCCTAAGCAATCACTTAGAGGCCTCAATAACCTTAAGTCCAGTTCTGACGCAAATTGCCAAAAATTCCAGATTACCAAATTACCAAATTACCCTTAAATTTCGAATTATGAACTCCAAGCCATTGTTCAGTGAGTTTTTGATAACCTTAATTTCAGTTATAGTAAAATACAGCCTGTTTCTAGCAAAAAAAAAACTTTGCTCCCATTCCCGCTTTTGATGACACCCTGTCTCTAACACCTGAAATCCTCTCTTGTCATTAACATTTACAAATATTGCCTCGTTAGCATTTTAAAAATGAAATTCCTTTTTCGCCGAATGCGTTACTTTACTTCTGAACAATAGTAAGTTTATACAAATCACAAATCTGTCCAATCATTGATTGATTGTTAGTCTCATGTTTAGTGTAGTGTCCATAAGATATCTCTAAAATTAATTGACTTAGTGCAGAAGAGATTAGGTTGATCAATGGCTCATCTCTTAGCGAAGAGATGAGCCATTGATTCACTAAATTCTGCACATTCAGTTTCTGCCGATTCGTCTACAAATATTTCGATGCACACGATTCCTCAGTATTGGCATCATGGTAGATGGATCTTTATCCACAAATATTACTTGCAATATTTAAAGCTTACTTCTATTCTTTGGAAAAAGATGACAACTAAGGAATGGCAATCCTCGGGTTTTCACTTCATCGCACATTAACAAAGCCAATCACTTAGATAGTCCAGTGATTTACTTGTTTGTGCTGGATATCTCGTGAAGAACAAGGAAATAAAAAAAAATGAAAAAATAAGTATTACTTCTCAATGCCCTTGAGCACAAAAAGATTAATGCACTTTATATTTTTCGGTAGCGAAACGTATGGATCAGTTCGGATATATTAGCATGGTAACTTTTTATACCAGCGAAATAAGTTAGTTGAGATGAAGACTTTTAACTTTGATGAAGAGCGTCAACAGCAATCTGAAAATCAGGAAACAAGCGCTTTATACCTTTGTCACGAATGGAAAAAATGTAGACTATATTATAAAAAGTATATGCATCTAACTATTCACATTGCATGTATCACTTTCCTGGGTAAACTTTCCACTAAATATTGATAAACGGATATGGGAATTTTAATCTATTCCTCCATCAAAATGGCAAATCACTTTCAGTGTGAAGTTGGACATATGGTGATACTCTCAATCGAATTTCTCCACTATTTCCAATCGGGTTCAGACTTTGTACTGGTTACACTAACAATGGGTCATTATGATATTGATATTGATGTAACTGAGTCGTAACACTATAAAACTACCACAGAATAAATAACAGAATTTTCCCGAATGTCAATATAATATTTGCTGATCATTTTATCGAGCACCACAGCAAGAAGTTTTATCTAGGAGAATTACCTTCATGCTATAACTCCGCCTCCACTACACTTATCTATATTTCGATAAATAACGTTCGTTCTCCTGTTAACGCTATACCGAAACATGTTAATCTGATTGGGAGTGTGTATTGGGATTCCTCACTGCATAGTGCTTTTCAGTAGTCTATTGTCCAGTCAAGAGAACTCTGAATTACAGGTTCATTAGGGTAATATTCGTTATGCTTTGCTTCATGCACAGATTTATATGAATCAAATGTAGTGTTTAAACCTGGGAAACTACATAATTTAAAATTTAAGCATAAGATGGAATCCGAAATAATTTCGGAATTGGATTCCGATTGTTGTCTTTAGGTGGGAGATGAATGTCATAACTTTGTGTGAAGACTCAAATACGTTCACCCACTGGCACGACGAGTAGATTCCGGTAGCTGGAAACTGGAGAAAATAAAATATTAATTATTTAATAATAAAATAATAATAATAACTTCCAACCATGGTACAGCCGTAGCAATTATTTTATGGAAGTAGTATGGACTTATCATGAGACATATCATTAAAAAAATATGGGTTCTCTTTTTTTTTTTTTCCCTGGCATGTAGGGTTTTGAGTAGGGTTTTATTTATTTATATATCAATATTTTATATAAAAGTATGAAAAAAAATGGGGAGAGGATTGTTACAATTTTAAATATTTTCGTGTTAAATGAATGATTAAATGTTCGTTCACTCTGTTCTTATAAACTGAGTGAACGAATAAAATAATAAAACTGAAAGGCTTTGAGAATGATAATGCGAATATCGAAGAAGGTATAGCATGCAATCCACTTGGTGGGAAGGGGGTAGAAAAAAAAAGCAAGCAAAGCAACTCTTAACGTGTTGTTCAGCATATGATTCTAGAAATAGAATTATCGCATATTGGAGTGCGAACCGATAACCTTCAAATCACTCTCTATGTTCGAGCAAATGTGAATGGTGGTTTTAATAAACGATGCAGATACTGTTAAACGCTACTTATTTCATTTTATTTTATTTCTTTTTTTGTTTCACTTCGGAATGAAAAAGAGCCACCTCAATGGTGGATTACTTGCTGTGAAGTCAGGTGCAAGGCAAGGCATCCAGTATATACATTTCTTTATTTCGAGTTGTTTTAGCTTTATAGGATTGCAATTGTAAGATCGTATTGATCTCAGAAATAAATACTTGTTGAAATACCTGCTAAATTTCTAACTGTATCAATTAATATTGTGAGTACTGAATTTTACTGATCTAAAAGTGTAGCTTAATATTAATGAACTTTTTTTTTATTGGAAAAGCAGGGACGTATAATACTGAATAATCGATTAAGTAGACAATGTCAATGTAAACAGGTTATGGACCATCATTCATTTCACTTTGCTGGTTCAAAGCGAAGTCCCAGATTACGTAAAGTAGGTAAATTTTTCAAATTAAAAATATGGGTTTGAAGCTGAAACAAAGAACTATGGCCAACAACTGAGGAAAGTGTGATTGCCTTGGTATAAATAATTTATAACCATTGCGTTACCATTTAAGGGCGCTAGGTTATTAATTGTTTAACTGATTTTCCCCCCTTAATGTTATGCACTATTTCTTATTAAAAGCACGACTTGTTTAATTGGTCTTTCACTTTTTGTAATGCCCCTAATTTTATATTATTATTGCATAAAATGGACACAAGATTTTAGATTTATGCTGTCGTGTAAACTTTAACTATCTCCCTTTGGCAACGCATCTGCCCTGCCATGCTTGACAGCTGGACACTCGATATTTATTCTTAATCTGACCTCCTTTTGCCTAAAAGGTAGATAAAAGCAGTGACATAGTTAAGCATACTTTTAATCAGTAGCTGAAGTTAGCTTTTGTATAGACAGTCATACTTTTTAATTATCTTCTTGTTTGAAAGTCAAAGTTTGAAGCCTAGTATGGGTCACTTGTTTGAAAGTGCAATTGTAAGTCCTATAGTGCTTCGGTTTTTCATTATAAGAGTATAATTGGATTGCCACTAACAGCGTTTTTCTAGAAAAAATATTACACATATTTGTTAGTATCTCAAGACTAAAGATTTTGGAGATGGTAGAGAGTCGAAAATAAGTAAGCATAAAAAGTTTTAATAATTTGTCATATTTATGTAGCAGATGAATATATAGATAAATTATTACATATTAATCTATATTAATAAATGCACATTAATAAATATTATACATATATAAATAAATTATTATAAATACTATAATATTTTTAAATGTTTATAATATAATAACGTCTAATTTTTTTCCACACGATTTTTATCTTTTGGTTTAGAAAGGTAATACATTTTTAAGGACAGTACCAGCGATTTACTGTGCTGCCACCTAGCAGTATGAAAACTCTTCACAATTTTTTTACAGAAGTCCTGCTAAATCGTAACGATGGCAAATTTATATACACTAACAGGGATTTGCATAATATTTTCTATCAGTATTAGTAGGGTTATTGTGAGTACTTATTTCAGTATCTCTAGCTTTATTTATTTTCACCAATGTAAACAGAGTTAAAACGTCGCACATTACAAGAGCTACACAACAATGTCCATTTGTTTGCTTCGTTGGCCTAAGTGTGTAAAATCATTTCAAATGTATATAGGCAAGAAAATGTTCGCAAATTTCGCCATACTTAAAAATTAATAGCGAATTAGGTTCATGGTTTTTCAAAATCTAACATATGCAGCGAACATTAATCGTTGTCTACGTTTTGTTTTTTCAGATTTTCATTACTTGTAATGTAATCAAGTGTTATGATCAGTTAGTGAGCCAAAAACATTAACGAGGAAAACGAGAAATGAAATGAAGTAATATTTCATATCATATAAATATATTTACCTCTGGTGTTATTGAATTTTTTAAAAAAAAATCTGTTTTTATTATTTTAATGTCAAGACACACACACACACACAGGTCAAATATTCCGAAATTTTAATTTTGATTAAAATATTTAGAAAAGGTTTTAACAACTCGTTTCAATGAGATTAACCTTTTAGATGTGTTTCGCAAATGACTAAACACCTATTAAATATTCGTTTTATCTGTCAGTACGCAAGTTATTCTTGAACTCTGGAAGTATGAATTTATTGAAATTAGGTATTTGGAATCCTTACAAAAATTTCATGAACAATTCCAGATTTTTTTTATCTTTTTTTTCATTACCTCCATTATTTGCAGGAGAAAAAAAAATCGAAATTATTCATGGATTCATTCCTCTTCAAGGCCCACCTTTCCTAACTGGGTTGTGGGGGCAGCAGCCGCAAGAGGAACTTCCAATGGTGACGATCCTCTGCCACCAAGCTCAGGTGTTCTGGTGGGACTCCCAAACATGTCCACCCAAGGTTTTGGATGTAATCCATCCAGAGAGTCCTTGGCCTTCCACGTTGCCTCCCACCCTCTGGCTTGGCAAAGAGGGCCAGCTGGGGGGAGGGAGCCTCTCTTGTGGCATTCTGACCAGGTGCCCGTACCAACGTAACTGTGATCTCTCAACACGGAGAAGCAACGGTTGAGTATGGAGTGTTTCCCGAATTGCAGATCTTCTGACTCTGTCGAGTCTTGTCAGCCCCGCAACTCCTCGAAGGAACCTCATTTCACCCGTTTGGATTCGTGTCCGCATTCTTTCGGTCATTACTCAACTCTCATGACCATAAGTGAGGATGGGGACATAGACTGTATTGAAGACAGCCAGCTTTGCCTTCTGGCTTAACTCCCGCTTCATTACTACCGAACTGCCAAGCTCCCGCAATATTGCGCTTGCAGAGCCAATCCGAGTATCTGCTCTTCGTCCCACTTTCCATCACTCGTGAATATGGACCCAAGGTATTTAAACTTCTCCACCTGCCTCAGTGGGACTCCACTCACATGTAGAGTGCACTGGGATGGTTGTCTTGAGACCACAAATATTTCAGTTTTAGCCACACTGATCTTCATTCCGGCTTCTGCACAAACAGCTATAAACCTATCCAGGGTTCGCTGGAGGTCATCTGTGGAAGAGCTAAGCAGAACTAAGTCATCTGCAAAAATCAGACGTCCAATGCTGCAAAAATTTTCCAATTCTGACACACTCACTGCCTCGGGTGTGCCTATCAATCCAGTCCATAAATGTTATGAAAAGGAGGGGTGACAGAACACACCCTTGGCAGAGGCCAACGGCGACTATAAAAGGTTCAGACTTTGTGCTGTTTACCCTGACACAAAACTCCGGGGTAAAACATCCATACAGGGACCTGATGGCAGCTAATAGTTGGCCATCCACTCCATAATCTTGTACTACCTACTGTACTTGCCAAAGCTTATCCTGAGGAACCCTGTCATATACCTTCTCCAAGTCCACAAAACATGTGCTAGGTGCTTGGAAACCTTCTTTCCAATCACCTAGCATATACTTTCCCAGGCAGGCTGAGCAGAGAGATGTCACGATAGTTGCTGCAATTTCTCTGGTCTCCCTTCTTGAATACTGGTATTATTATGCCTTTCTGCCATTGCTTTGGGGTTCGCCCAGATATTCAAGCAGCCTGACACAGTCGAGTCAGCCAGAGAACCCCCGTCTTAAATCTCGATTTAAGGCTTTTAGCATTTTGTTGCGAATTTCATCATCACCATTCATCATTGCCAAAGCTTATCCTGAGGAACCCTGCCTTGCCCGATTTTAGCGATTTTATTGCTAAATTGACTTCTTCTGCTGTGAGACTAGTCATCGCCCCGATCTGCACCTCTTGGACACAACTGCTGGGCCACCTTGTTTAAGAAGGCTCTCAAAGTATTCCCTCCATCTGTGGAGGATATCCTTATCGGTTATTAAAAGTGCACCATCAGAGGCCTTAATTACCCTTGCTGTGCACGATTTCCTACCTCGAAGGCGACGGATGGTCTGCTAGAATACTTTGTTTGCATTTGCATAGGATGAGTCTAATCTTTCTCCAAAGGATTCCCAAGCCTTCTGCTTTGCTGTCTTTACTGCCACAGCAGCAGCTTTTTTGTGCCTCAGTGTACCGGAAACGTATCTCAGCTGACCTGATCCTAAGCCATGTTAGGTAGGCCTCCTTTTTTGCCCGGGCAGCTTTTTGGACCTCTTGGTTCCACCAAGGTGTCCTTTTCTCACTGCCCGTCGCCACAGCGATCCGCTTTCTGCCACAGCATGAGAGTGCAGAGGCAGTAACAGCAGTTCTGAACAGCTCCCACTCCTCCTCAACATCTGCAGTATGCTTGGGAATCTCTTTGAACCTGGAGGAAATGTCATCTGCAAAATTCTTCCTCACAGCCTCATTTTCCAGTGCCTCCCATTTCACGCGGTATAGCTGCTTAGGCCTACCAGACTTGATGGTAGCATCTGGTTTCTGAAGCCGTAGAGTGCAGACAACAAGTTGCTGGTTAATTGATAGTTCTGTCCCTCTCCTCACACGAACTTCCAGCACTGAAGAAAACAGATCTACTGAGACTAAAAAGAAGTCAATCACAGACCTTTGTTTAATGTAGCCCTGTACCAAGTATACTTATGGACTTCTCGGTGCTGAAAGAAGGTATTCATTATGAACAAGCTGTCCATAATGTATACCTAAGTACAGCAGAAGTTCAATAATTTCAACCAATTGGCATTAAGGTCAGGGTCTCTGTTCCTCCCAACCACACTCCTCCTCGTCTGGTCATCTGTTCCAACATATACATTGAAGTTACCCATCGAAATTATATATTCCAATAATTTCTACTAAACAGAATAGAATGACATAAAATTTTGGTCTTTAAAATAAACACAAGAAGCTAGTGAACCTATTCAATTTTGGATTCAATACGCGCATTTTTATTGGCTAAGTAAAATGGAATTTAATGAAATTTGTTATTTAGGATCTCTATTAAAATGCATTTACTCATTTCAGTTTTTGCTTTAAAAATTTAAATTGTTATAAAATTTCATCGGATGTTTATTTTTATAAAATTTGTAAAAATCGATAATCCTCTTGGAACACTTTAAATTTGTCACAAGACATTATGATAGCTTATTATTATTATTATTATTATTATTATTATTATTATTATTATTATTATTATTATTATAAAAACCTCCATGGAGTGAAAGACTCATTATGGGAGGTCCACTGTTATACACGCAGTTTATCATACTGCGCCTTAAATATATTCACTGTCTCTGCGCTCACCCCACTCTCAGGCGATGCATTCCAATCACTCACCACTCTCCGTGCAAAAAAACCTACTCCTCATTCCCTTGCTCACACCCTCCTTATACAGCTTCCAGGGATGACCTCTTGTTCTCCTGCTATCTTCACCCATTCTGTGCAAAACCTCCCCGACTAGAAACCACCTTAGCCAATCGCCTCTGAACTTTTTCCAACTCATATTCATCTTTTTGAAAACCAGGTGACCAGATCTGTGCATAGTAATCCATATGTGGCCTTATCAAAGCCTTATACAAAGGAACCATAACATCTTTACTTCTACAAGTCAGTGTCCTCCGCATCATTCCCATTATCCGCTGTGTTGTCTTCACAATTTTAGTAACATGTTCCCAAAATTTTAGGTCCTTGTCACTTCCAGATCTCTCATCTCCTCTACCTCTTCCAAGATATTTCCACCGATTGTAGATTTGAATTGAAAATTTTGAAATTTGGGAAGCATCTCTGCTTCCCAAATTTCAAAACCTTACACTTTGAAACATTGAATTGATATCCCCACTCATTTACCCATGCAGCCAGTGTATTTATGTCCTCTTGCAAAGCTATAGCATCCGCTCTATTTCTGATAGCTCTCCCCAACTTTGCATCATCTACAGACAATTGCACATCACCATTCAGATCTCTCCAGATATCATTTACATACAAATTAAACAGCAATGGATCCAAAACAGACCCTTGAGGTACACCACTAGTAACTTTCCTCTTCTGGGATATCGCGCCTCCATAGACAACTCGCTGATACCTATCAGACAGCCAATCTTTAATCCAGCGAAATAATCGACTGTTTAGCCCCATCCGTTCCAATTTAATTACCAGCTTGTCATGTGGCAATTGATCAAACGCCTTTACAAAATCTAAATACACCCTCATTCAATGCATTTGTCACTTTATTATAAAAAGTAAGCAGATTGCTAAAGCACGATATTCCTTTAGTAAATCCATGCTGGCCACTAAGGAGTATTTTTCTGTTGTCAACCCAATTCTGAATCTTATTCCTAACTAACTTCTCTAATACCTTGACCACAACTCCAGACACACAGACTGGTCTATAATTCAAAGTCTTACTCTTATCACCTCCCTTTATGAAATGGAACAATTTTACCCTCTTACCACTCTTTCGGAGCTTGACGTAGTGACAGATTCATGTTGAAAAGATATGCAAAAGCTGTTGTTAACTCTCTGGCACATTCCCTCAAAACACGTGGTGAAATAGCATCAAGTCCCACAGCCTTATTTACATCAAGTCTATTCAATTCCTCATATACCTCCTGTTCATTTACTAACAGTTCCCCCCCCCCCCTTCTTTCCCACTGCTTTCAAGTTCTGCATGATGTCACATTCACAAGAATTGAAATACCTTTATAAATTGATCACTAAATATCTCAGCAATATCCTCCCCAGCGGTTATCATTCCTCCGTTTTCACCAATCAATCCCATCCTACCATAATCATTCTTTCTTCTACTGGCCACATATCGAAAAAACTCCTTAGGATGATTTTTTGGCCGCTTTAGCTAACTGCTCATATTTTTGCTGCTCTTATCAAGCTGGTCACCTGCTGTTTGTACTTCTCATGCAGTTGGTTGTCATAAATACTCATTTTGTGTTTCTTCCATAATACCTTCTTCTTCCAGATTGCATACCTTATGTCTTGATTCATCCATTTTACACCTACTCTATTTACCCTCTTAACCTTTGGAATACACTCTGATGTTGCCTCCACCAAATAGTTCTTGAGTATGGCCCAAGCAGCAGTGATATCCTTTCCATCCAGTTCCTCTTTCCAATTTGTCATTGCAAGCTCCTGAGCTTTTCATAATTACCAGTCTTATAATTCCACATATATCCCTTTCTAACAGACGTCCTCAAATGATTGGTCACCCTGCAAGTGATCACCTCGTGATCACTGTCACCAACTGGTGGAAGATTTGACACCTCATTTATAATAACATCATCTGATAAGATGATCAAATCCAATACTCTTGATCCTCGTGTACCCTCCGTTACGTGCTGCGTTAATTGTCTTTCAAAAACTCCAAAAATTTATTTTCTTTACCCCCCCCCCCCCAGATGCAGTCTCTTGTTTCCAGTCTATATTACCATAATTAAAGTCGCCCATAATGATCACCTATTTCTTGCTAGCTAGGCCAATTTGCCTATACATCCCTCAATATTACCAGGTCTATAGCAACATCCAACTGAATATTTCATCCTGTTTACTTCTACCTCACACCATACTGCCTCAAAACAGTAGCCGCTATTTGCACCTTGCAAATCCACCTTAGATGAACACAACTCATCTGCTACCATTAACAGTACTCCTCCTTCCTTTCTTCCCTGTTTATCTTCACGAAAAATATCATATTCGTTCATCTCTGTTCTTGTCAGGATATCATCGTCATCTAACCACGTCTCACTTATACCAACAATTTTGGGGCGAATAAACTCAAGCAAAGCAACAATTTGGTTCCCCGTATTTCGAATACTTCTAGCATTAGTGAATAAACATAAGAAATCATTACTGCTTCTACAAGTCCTACGAACGTCATTCCTACGATGTGATTCTACAATACCTTCCCCAGTCACTTCTTCTATATTACCACCAATTCTACAACTTTCCTCACACCTAAACTCTCCCTATCCATCCCGGGCCACCTCAATCTGTGTTTGCCAGCTCACACATTCACCTCAGAATTCACCTGACCTTCCCCACCGTTTCCCTGTTTGTGTTGTACCTCCACTCTCTCTCATTTACTTCATTCATAACGAAGCTTATCATGTAATAATAATATAGCTTTATAATGCACTCATCGCGAAAATAACGGAAATAATAGCAATCAACAATTCACCTCTGAACAATATTCTGGGAGATATATATTATTATTATTATTATTATTATTATTATTATTATTATTATTATTATTATTATTATTATTATTTGACACCTCCAGGGAGTCCAAAGACTCATCGAGGGAGGTCATCTGCTCTACAACGCTGTCTCCACCACTCAATCCGCAACTACCAAGGCCATCTACCGCCCACCACCACCACCACTAGTTTTTCCACAGACACTCACAAACATCCATGCCCACGGCGGATTCGAGCCCGCAGCCTTTTGGCTGGAGAGCGGATACGCTAACTACTCGGCTAGCTAGGCCGACACACACACACACACACACACACACACACACACACACACACACACACACACACACACACACACACACACACACATATATATGTGTGTGTGTGTGTGTTATTTTCTTTATCTATGTTTATTGGCATCTTTTCTTTAGTTGCTTATATAAATAAATATTTATATATATATATATATATATATATATTCAAGATACCAAGTAATTTTATATAAATAAACTTGGTTTTTAATCCTATTTCCCAAGTAAGCAAACAGACATAATACCCAAGTTAAAAAAAAAAAAAACTTTATATATATATACTGTATATACGGTGTGTCCTCTGTTGTTTCTACAAATCATTAATGCATTTATCCCAATTTTCTTTCGCCTTTTTGATTTTGCAAATCTGTTTTCCATCTACCATTCAATAAGAAGAACAGCAAACCCATTTTTCTTCTTTCTATCCAACAATATTTTTTTTGCACACAACAGTTATATTGCGGTACTATCTGTAACCCCTCTTGGCTCCTAGGTCATTCTCCGCAGACTCTTGACAGTGTCAAAGGTACAACACTATCAAGAGAGCGCCGAGAACTGGCCAGTGAGGCACTGACTATCATATCTCGCTCATAGTTTTAATGGGAACACTCATTATTTTGCGTACATTTACGGAGGATAGGTTCCCGGGAAGTACCTAATAATACAGACAAATCAGCAGTACCGTCGACAGGGTGTAGCGTAGAAGCAACCTGCCTCACGGCGCGGCTTAATAAGAACCCTCGTTCAGTCACATTACGGTAGGCGCCGTCGCTACGTTAACAATTCCGTAGCAAGTGTGGAAAGAAGTTTTTCCAAGCTTAAACTGATTAAAAATTATTTGCGAACAGCAATGACCCAAGGAAGATTGGTTGGGCTAGCAATCATATCGATAGAGGCGGACATAGCTTATAATTTAAATTTAGAAGAGCTTATGAACAGCTTTATTATGCGATATCCCCGTAGGGCAAACATTTAATTAATAGTATTATGTGATTGTTTTGCATTAATGTTTCTCTTATAATAAAAGCAAAATAGCAATTGGAGATTTTATCATATTTTTGTCTTAGAATCCATCAGGGGAGATATTTAATTATTGGCCTCAGGGCGCGATCTAATCTGGCGACGACCCTGCAAATCAGCCATGACAACATTTTCATTCAACGTTCAACGTTACTGACTGGTTGAACGAAGCGAATATGCTTTTATATTCCCCCTTTGTCTGGATAGGTGAACTGTTGGATGGGATAGTTTTGAACTTTATGCTCTCTCTTAGTGGGCAATGTGGTTAGTCGATTTCAGCTGGGAGCAGGATTGCTTTTGGTCTTTTGTGTTTGTTGTAGACTGGCTCATCGTACTCTGTGGCTTGTTTGATCAGTGGATTAGGATGAGTGATTGCTCTGGTGAAAAATTTCTCTGCTAGATCATGTAGTAGGGAGGGGCGATGTATGGGATTTTGGTCTCTCGGTGAATCTGTGTATTTTTGACATACCATAGTGCGTCCAAAATCATTCGTAGGCACTTATTTTGGATCCTCTGGAATTTTAGGATATTAGAGGGTGATGTGTGGCTGCACGCTGGGGAGGCATACATGATTACAGGACGTATTACCATCTTGTATATTAACAGTTTATTTTGTACATGAAGTTTACTTCTGCGGTTGATCATGGGGTAAAGCTGTGCTATGGCTCTGGATGTCTTGCAGCAGATAAGTTTAATGTGACTTGAATCTAAGTCTTTTGTCCAGTTGAACTCCCAGATACTTTGGTTTCTGTTTGCCACGGAATTCTTTTTCCCCATAAAGTTGGATGTCTTTATGGGGGTAAGAGTAAAAAGCATAGCTGAACTTTTCTGTGGATTGACCTGAATCCTCTAGTCCGAGAACCACTTTTCAAGAGAGGAGATGCTAACCTGGAGTCTTTTAACTGCCAGCTTGGGGTTGAGAGATCTGGTCAGTATTGCCGTATCATCAGCATATAGGGCCGTGATAGTTGTTCTTGGGTTTTGCGGATATCAGCTACATAGATAGAGAAGAGTAAGGGGGGGGGGGGGGGGCAGAAGAGAGCCCTGAGGTACACCTGCCAGGATTTTTCGTCTGGATGATGCAATTCCATTGATTTTTATCTGCATGTATCTGTCTGAGAGATAACATTTCATCAGCCTTACGATGTTTACGGTATGTTGGCTTTTATAAGCTTTTAGAGTATGCCCTGGTGCCAGACTTTGTCGAATGCCTTTGCTAGATCCAAGAATACGGCTGCAGTGTGCTGATTCCAATTAAAACCGAGTGTGATGTGTTCTACCAGGCGGTGTATTTGTTGAGTGGTGCTGTGCTTCTTTCGGAAACCAAATTGTTCATTGGGGATGATTTTAAGTTTCTCTGTTGCAACTTGCAGTCTAGAAAGGAGTACTTTCTCTGCGATTTTGACGAGGCTGGATAGTAGACTGATGGGACTGTAACTCTAGGAGAGTTGCGGTTTATTTCCAGGCTTTTTTATAGGTGTTATGCGGGCTATTTTCCAAGCTGTAGGAAAGTGTTGTAGTCTGATTATTGCGTTTGTTTGTTATAACATCTTTATGATTTTGTTGGTGATTCCGTCTGGTCCCGGAGCTTTTTTTGAGTTTAAGTGCTTGATGATGTTATATATTTCTGTTGGAGTGGTAGGGGTGATGTGGTCTGGGCAGTTCTCTGTTTGCCTTAGAGTACGTCTGACTTGCCTATGAATATTATATATGTGACTAATATTCAGGTTTACATATGCAGGTCTGCACTGCTCCTCCAGGCTGTCAGCCAGACCTCAGCTTTATCTCTATCCAAGTGTGTTATTCCTTGCTTGGTCTGTATGGGGGGTAAGGGTTGATTTTTTCTACGGAGGGTCTTTAAGAATTTCCATATAGTATGATCAGCTGGGTTTAGGGATGTTAGCTTCTTTTCCCACTCCTGGTTTCTATGTTTTTGTAGTGCGTCTCTTACTTTTCTGTTTAGGTTGTTTAGGATCGTTTTATCTTGTGGGGCCCTAGTATTGTGGTACCTCTTCCTGGCTTTATTTTTTGTTTCCTCCTTTTTGTGTATGATAGGCATTGGGCCGATGTGCTCTGGGAGGACGTTGACTAGTTGGTCCCATGCTATGAATGAATGCAAGGGGGGGGGGGGTGAATTGATCTAGTGTGCATAGTTTGAGTACTATAGAATTATGATCTGAAGACAATTCATTTACCGTTTCCAGCTGATACTGATATTTGATATTTTTTAAAACAACGATGTCTAATACGTCCGATCTGCCAATAGGGCTGTGATGGGTAGGCTCGACAGGTCCCGCAACTATGGCCGAATTGGCTGCTGTGTAGTTGTGTAGAGTGTGGCCACTTTATTAACTGTGGAGCTGAATCAGGCAGTGTGCTTAGCATTCAGATCCCCTGCTATAATAATGGAATCCGTAGAGCCGAGGATGGAGTCCAGATCGGATATTAATAGGGGTTTGCTGGGTGGGTTGTACGCTGTGTATATCTTCAGACTTCCTGCATTCTTGGTGTGCACTTCTACTCCTGTAATTTCCAGGTTGGTGGTTTGTGGGTTGGGTAGTATTGTAGTTGAGGTAGAGCTTGATGTAGATGGCTGTGCCTTCCCCTCTGGTGCCCAGTCTGTCTGTTCGGTACATGGTGTACCCCTTTACTTTTGGGTTATTGGCCGGTCTGAGGTGGGTCTCACTGATCAGCATAATGTCTGGGTTTCGTCTGTGTACGAACTCTTGTAGCTCTAGCGTCTTGTTGGTGAGGCCATTGGCATTCCAGGCGGTTATCAGGAGTGAGTTTGGTTGTATTTTATTTTTGTTCATTGTCTAGGGCTGCTAGTATGGAGTGGGTCCCTTGCAGGAATCTCTTCGTCGAGGATGGCGATGGGTTAGTTTGACTAAATTCTTGCAGCATGGTGGCTAGTGAGGCGGTCAGAATTGCCGTTATGTTGGGGGTTGTTTGGGAGGTATGTGCTGCACTCTTGGGGGTGAGCCGCTTTTGCATAGGTTTTGGTTGGGGATTGTGATCTTTCCTGACTTATTTGGCTTAGATTTCTTTGATTTGTGATTTGATCAATCTCAATCTGTGATCTTCGAGTGGTAATGGGAGCAGGTGCCTGGAGGGGGGGGGGGGAATCTTGCCGTCCCGCGGTTTTTTAGGATGATTTATGCATCCTTTGTAGTTGGCGGGATGGGGGGGGGGGGTCCTTCGCAGTTGGCGCATCTGGCTGGTGTGGTTCTTGGTTTGGTGCTTTTCACCACATTTAAGGCATCTGTGCTCAGCTTTGCATAGTTTTTGGGCATGGCCAAACTTCTGGCAGCGGTGGCATTGCCCTGCTGATGCTCTCTTTCTCAGTGGTTCTGGGGTTATTCTGAGACCGCAGACTGCGGTTGTCTCATAGATCTGTTTCTGCGTGTTTGGGACTTCCACTAGAGCTAGTAGCATGTGTCGCTTGTCGGATCTGGTCATCCTGCTGACCTTGATTGGTGTTAGGCCCTGCTGGGTGAGATCTGCCGCGATCTCCTCGGAGATGATGCCTTCAGTGACACCTCGGAGTACAACCTTGAGATTTCTTTTGCTGCTTAGTGCGAAGGTGTGGTACTGTATTTTGTTGTTGTCCATCATTTTCGTTATCCCTTTGTAGTCTGTGACTGTTGTTGGTTGGATTTTCAGCCATGACAACACACAATTTACCGAAAATATATACTACTGGTGGTTGGTGAGCGGTAAATGGCTCAGTGTGTTAATAGTAGTGTCGTGTAGTTGAAGGATTAAGTAAAGAAGACAGTGAGTTGCTGTGGAGTAGGGGGTGCCCTCCCACGATCAGTCCTTGGACTCCTTGGAAGTGTCAAGTACAGTGGCGTAGCTGGGGTGGGGGGGGGGGACGGTCCGCCCAGGGCGGCACTTTGAACCTTACCCTATACATCGTTTTCACTTTTTGTAATTTTTTTGTGTGTATTAAGAGGGGCGGCAAAAGCTCTAGCAACTCCACTGGTCACGTAATAATAATAATAATAATAATAATAATAATAATAATAATAATAATAATAATAATAATAATAATAATAATAATAATAATAAATTGGTCATTCGTTTTATATATTTCATCTGTCGATTTTACTCAACACATGAGGCTGATAACAATATGACTATGTGGACTAAGGTTTAGACAATTGGGATCATTCCACGCTCTGCAGACCGAACATGATACCTTTTCATAGTACTTTAAGCCTCTCATAGGTACTGAACCATTGGAATCACTATTTCATTCACAACCACTCTCATAGCCTGTGCAGCCCATATTTTAAAGAAATGATGGATAAGTTTATACAAGATAACGATGAATTACCAGGAACCAAAGTTAACATAGCTTTTTTTTTTAGTTGATGTAATAATAAAAATAAATAAATAAAATAAGATAAAAACTATCACTCAAACTCAAAGAAATTCAGCGTTAAAATTATCTCATAAATTCATTGAAACTGTTTGTATGCCTGTCAACAAAGATGTAAATATAAAATATGTGCAAAATATGATTTATTTTGTTAATTGTATGCGTATAAGGAATATAACATTTAGAATTAGGAACGAAATGGTGGCAATTGTCACTTTCATTCTGCCAAATTCTTGTGCCATCTTTCGTTTTCTCACGTCAGCTTGAAATTGCACTTCTGCAATGACAAAAGTCATTGTAGGACTTTTGGTTTTAACTTTTGAAAATTGGTTGGTAGCTAGTGGGCTGATGCCTACTCTCTTAAGGGAAGAAAAAGCCGTTAAAAATTATTTATTTTCCCCTCATTATTGTATACGACTATTTTTTGTAGATTTAATTAATTAAAACATAATAAAATAATATGAAGGTAGCAAGGTTTCCTCCCCCGGAAACCCGCAAGCAAAACAGGTAAAGCAGCTAGAAAACATGCAGTTAACAGACAAAAATATCGTGTGATGTGTAGAAGGTAATATATGCAGGTGGCGGATCGTGTAGTGTTGCATAATAATTAGTCCTGGGACTTCGTGGAGATGTTATATAATAACAATAATAATAATACTTAATTAATATTTATAACTAAGCTAACTTTTCAAAACCTTGTTTCAACATTATCATGGCAGAATTTTTAAGTTTACACTGATGAGGCTACATATTACAGAACACACACACACACACACACACACACATACAAAAAAAAAAAAAACATGGACCCGTCTCCCCTCCTAGCAATGACTTGTGAGTGTTTCCTTTTGGAGGGTGATTAACACACCGAACCGGCATTGACGTGTTTACTCTTCAATAATTATAGATGCGAAGTGTTCATTGAATATAATATGGTATTTGGATACTATTGCAATATCATGGATATGAAGCTTTTATTTTGGTATATTTTATTCGTGTAGCCCGTTTGGGTGGTTGAAAGAACTGTAGTAAAATCCGATTCAAAACTAAACATTTCGCTCTGTTACAATTGAAGGAATTTTTTGGATTTGCTCTCAGAAGAATTTTCTTTTATCCAAACTATTCTTGGAAGCCGCCGAAGTACTTCTCCTCGGCTGTAACGAAGTCATTGATTTAGTTTTGAACTGGACTTGGCACATAAACCTTTTAAATCACCAGCCAAGAAAAACGCCTACAGAAGGCTGATAAGTGAATTACTACCAACGCCAACTAACAGCAAGCACTTTCTCATCCTGTGTTGGCCTTTGTGTTATGTAACTTTGTTACTGTGCGATTGAAAATAGTTTCTTGATAAAGCTTGATTAAGCCAGCGAAATATCGGTTGGATTCGTTATAAATTTAAAAACTATTAAATTTCGCACTGAAGTATCACCCCGAATCACTTTTCTAACAAAAAAAAAAAAAAAAGAAAAAAGAAAAAAGCCCGATTTAAACCAATACCAAGATGGCGAAAAATTTTAATGAAGTTCCCAAATAACAAATTTGAACATGAGGAGTTATTTTATGCGTACAGACCAATATAGTAGATGATTATGCATTCTTCGAAAGCTGTTTATAATTGCTCCTGGAGAATTTGTAAATAATTTTGGGTGTACCTCCATTTACCTTCTTTTTTTTTTCTTTTTTTTTCTTTTCTTTAAAAGTTTTTATATAGTTTGTAAAAGCTGTCTAAAATTGTTTCTTGGGAATTTGCAAATAATTTTGGGCGTATCTCCATTTTCAATCTTGGTTGATTTTTTATTTATTTATTCTTATTTTTTATAAAAATTAATAAATCTGACTTACAAATCTTTAAACAACCGGCAAAGAATTCATTAATCAAAAAAAAAATAATAATAAAATAAAATAATAAATCCTACAACCTTGTGGTGCACCAGTTTATTCTTTTGAAAGAAAATTTAAATTTTCCTTGGAACAGCTATTTTTAATCAGATATTCATAGTCCAAAACAGTCAGTGTACCTGGTCAACTTGTCAATGTATTTGTCGCCTTGATTTATCGCCTACATTCATCGTAGGCGAATCAAGGACTGGGAAATATAACATACCAATCCCTGTTAATGTTTTTCTAATTCTAGTTCACCTTTTTCCAAAATAAAACAAACATTATTATAGTAGTCCTTCAGTTGAAACTAAATAAGGTTATGACTAAGACTAATTATCTTGTTTTTTTAAATATATTTACTCACTGCAGCACAAGTTCTGATCATAATTTTCCCTCACTCTCATTCTCTTATTTGATTGTAAATTGTGCACTTTTAATAATAAGCGATACTATAAATGTAGTTATCAGAATACCCCAAACCGTTTGTCTATTTTTAGAGGCAGATCAAAAAAAAAAAAAGATATATATATATATATATATATACTGCCAACGAAGTCGAAGAATCTCTTCAACTTAGCCATTGCTCCGTTACTGTTGAAGTGATTCTTTAATACAATGACTCCCATTTTAATTAAACTCTTCTGCTCTCCCCCACACCTAGTCTCTCTCTCTCTCTCTCTTTCATTCCTAAGGTAATACAAAGATAATCTGAATGTAGGCAGTAATGCAAAAAAAAGAGGAGAACAATTAGGTGTGCATATCCTTCTTGTAATTTGCATGATAATAGGTCGGCAGAAGAAACACGTAATAGGTTCGATTCTAGTTACCGACTTGAATCAAAAAAAAAAAAAAATGTAGGCTTTCAGCTAATTTCAGAGATAATGATATTTGGTGTAAGAAGTTTCTCTCGTTCTCGCTCTCTCTCTCTCAAGAATCTTGGATTGATAATCCTGAAAACTCAAAAAATCGACCACACACACACACACGTGCATAGAAATAAATACTCAAGTCAAGAGCATCCTTTCCTATCTAGCACGCCTTGGGAATACACTCAACCTGATGATGTTAAGAGATGAAAAGTTAAGGCTGAAAGAATGCTGCCCATTCCCTATGAGGAATAAAGCAGTGTTCGAGATTTTTTTTTTTTTAATTTATACAAAAATAATAGGAACTACTTGAATGCAACAAATACAAAGATACTTAATACAAGATTTAAGTAAGGCAAACTTACCAGTTTTAAGAGGATTGACGTTCGCTCTCAGTTGATAACGACTTCGGTTTGGTGACTAACAGTATAAGGAATATTTCTAAAAAATTAATGTTTTTTTTTTTTCTTCTTTCAAATCACTTTTATATGGAAGTTGCGAGATTTTCATTTCCAGAGTATTGTCCTCCCTTACTAACTGGCTTTAGATTGATAATCGTCTTAGATGGAATTGTAATAAAAAATCAAGATTAAATTAAAATTCTGAAAAAAGTAATATAAAATAAACTAATATTGCTACGTAAAAAAATGTCATATTCATTTTCGACATTTAAATCATCCTTAATGTAACTCGAAAATTTGTTTCCACTGCTGACTTTTAAACAACGCTTTCAAAAAGTATACAAATTCTACCAAATCACATCAATGCAAAAATACTTACACTTCTGGAAGAACAGAAGAGAACAACGAAAGATGTGAACATATTTTATTTATTTATTTATTCCATATTTTTCTGGTGTCTATCATTTTTTTTTCAATGCTTGCGACTTCTTAACATAATTCGCTTTCTATTTATCTATTCCATTTTTTTTTATTCGATTACGTTCAAATTTTAGACCGATCATCATCACTAGAGCGTTTACCTCGAGCCAAGCCTACTTTGTTTTGTTTTGACCAGACATCTGGTCAAAACACGTATCTTAATAAATAAATAATAATAATAAAAAAAAAGAAAGAAAGCGACGAAGAATGCAAATAAACGCCACTCTTTCTTAATCATTTAACTTGATTTAAAGGAGTAATTGTGACCTTCGTTGCAATTGCTACTATTTGACAGCCGGTTATGGCTGCTGATATAAAATATGGTATCGCAGACTTAATTAATGGTAAATCAATACAGGAATTTCTGACTGCTTTGCGTATATAAAGTTTTATTTTTCCCGAAAACTTATCGGATAGGATTTAAAAAAGCGCTATCTTGCACACAGCTTTGTAGCAGTTCCTGTAATGTGAAGCACAGTGATGTGATGTATATGCTGTAGCAGAAGAGCATATTGCTTTTCAATAGCTGCTAGCCTAATATCATGGAACATCAAAGCCAGCTGATATACACTAAAGCATTCATTGAATTCTCAATTAGGAATATAAATAAATACTTGAAATCCTGTTACAGTTGCTTGCAACAGTTTTGGGAGGAAAAAAAAGAAGAAAACTTCGTTTCCTGTGGATAAATATATAGATTATCGCAAGTAATATTTATAACACTGTACACGCTTGCGCTACATACTAAGAAAAACATAATCCCCATCCTCGTTTGTATTTAAATGTTTCAAAGAAAATATACATGCCATTTTCATTCTTGAGGTTCTGAAATTCAACCTTGCTTAAGAAAAAATCAAGCGTAAGATTTTCAGCAAGAATTATGAAAGTAATTGGATTGTTGAAGGCCATATTGCATAAAATGGATAGAATATAGCACATGCTAGATGAAAGATACCACGGGAAAGAAACTGTAAAGCTCTAAAAAGAATGTTGAGATAAAGTCGCTTAGTCATTGTCTGATACCTTTCCGTTCTGACCAGTATCGACTTGAACCATGACCAAAGGAGAATGAGAAATTTGCAATTTGGTAATGGTTACCTTATTTTAAGAAGCAGTTCATTTTCATTGTCTGGTGTGTAACCACCAGACAATGAAAACAGCTTCATGACACCAAACAGCTGTTTGATGGAATGAAGTGAAAAAAAAATTTTTTTTGGTCTCAGGAATACAGTTCCTTATTTATTTAATCTATCGCTTCCTGGAACCAATATGCTATTTCCTCTACCTATTCCTACATGATTTATTATTATAATTATTACATTAACTCTCCTTGAGTCAAAGACTCATCCAAAGAGGAGAGAGAGAGAGAGAGAGAGAGAGAGAGAGAGAGAGAGAGAGAGAAGTTTATACCATTAACAATTACATATATTGTGTGAAGGTTAAACTCATTCACACCCTTAGCATTCCACTCACCACACACACACACACACATACACACACATACACACACAATCCTCACCCTCTTATTTTCCACTTCCTCGCGCATTTCCAAGGATGGCCCTAGTTCTTGCTCCTTCCTTATTTTCCACTATCCGAAAACTCTTGTATTCATCCAGTAAATACGTCTTACGAGCTTAAATAAACGTCTCAATCATATCATCCCTTCGTCTTCTATCAGCAAATTCTGCAGATTACATGACTTTAATCTATCCTTATAGCTAACATTCCACAGCCCTGAAATCATTTTTGTCAACCGCCTCTGCACCCTCTCCAACTTATCTTCATCCATTCTAAACCCAAGTGACCAGATTTGAGCAGTAATTCAGATGTGGTCTGATCAGGACCTTATTCAGTGGAATTACTACCATTTTATCTCCGCTGATTAATGTTTATCTTAAGATTGCAGATCTTCTGAATTATCTTTAGTAGAAATTTAAGGAGCATGTCTTTACAACATGCTCCTTAAATTTCAAATTTCGATTCGCCATAACCCCAAAATTCGTGCTCCCTCCAGTATCCCAAAATTCAACACCCAACATTTAGCAACGATAACCTAGCATCCCCATTCATCTGCCCACATTTTCAGTTTAATCAGATCCTCTCTACATCAGCACTCATTAATTATACATTCAGTAACCTTCCTCAGATTTATATCATACTCAAATAATTGAACATCTCCCTCAATTTCAGTAACAATATCATTGATATAAAGGTTAAAGAGTAAAAAACAATCAAAAAATTTGTTTCAGAAGAAATTTTGAAACAAACTAACAATTAAAGCAGCAACGGAGTTGGGCTGTTCAGGCTTGAAGGGGAGGGAGGGAGCTGTTGTGGTCAGATGGATCCAGACTTACTAGAATATATATATAGGGCGTCCACATTGCAGCTCTCTAGTTTCAACGTGTTACTACTACTTAAGTATATGGACCATGGTGTCAAATTCACCAAGTTTTTGTAAAAAATATTCTCGATGACAATTGTAGAGTCTCTGAAATGTTTGAACAACCCAAACCTTACATATTTCTGCATTTCAATTTTTCACCGTTCTTTGAAATTAAGGAAGTCCAACGTGGACACCCTGTATTTACAAGTGCCGAACGCCAATTCCGTTGACTGGAAATAGTAAAATGCATAGTTCCATAGAAATACTATTTAGAGACAATGGTTTCATGAGTGTTGGAAGTTTGAAGATGACCACTGGATTAAACAATAGATTCGATAAAAATGTAAGCAAATTCTAATAGATTACACACGCACACGCACACATCTTTTATTATGCTACATTTCTGTCCTGGCCACTTTTAAGATGGTAATGTAACTATCCTTTTCTCTCTGGATCTGTATGACAACAGATTGAGGAACATACTGGCGAAATCAGTTAGCTCTGTTTGTGTCAATGATACCATCTGAACGTAAAAACCTCAATTTCAAATCTTTCTGTAACAGAAGGAATCTTCGTAAGGACTTTTCAACTCAAGGTAAGTTATATACGATTTAATATATGAAATGTTACGGAGGATCCGTATATTTCAGAATATTATGTTTATAACGTCTGCATCGTACTAACTTTTTTTATTTTATTTTTATTTTTTTTAATTAAGAAGTTTAAATGTCTCCAAAAGGAATTTCTGTCAAAGCCAAACTTCACAGTTCGTATTTGAGTTCTAGCAAAGGTAAAAACTCATTTAATACGTTTTGCGCTCAAAGAGAAATAACGGTCATGAAATTAAATAAATGCATATTTATGACAAAGCAAGCGTGTTCCCTAGAAGAATGATTCTGAGTTGTATAAAGATTTGACTAATATTGGAATAAAAGTATACAATTCAATTTTTTGAACAAAATAGCTGTTTTCCACCATGACTTGGTCTTTTACAAATCTATGGAGGAAAATGATATCATTTTACATAGAGTGGCCTGAGAATTTTTGATTGCTTAAATCCAATAAAAATATTTTCGGTTCATCTTTAAAAACGTTATATAAAATAATGGCTCTGCCTACATCTTCAGATGAAATAAATCCAACTTGCTGACACAAAACAGCATTTATGAACTATTGCTGTTCACAGTTTTGCATGTAATTTGTTTACTCTCCGATTTAGTACGTCATCATATGTGCACAATGCGAAATCTGTTTGTACTTGGGTAATTTCATATTAAAGAGCTGACATAAGTATATATACAGTGTGTTGATAGAAGCGTTGGGATCCCTGTTTTAAATGAAACACACTGAACATTGTATATTCCTGTCACCATACGTGGCCTATCACCTGATATGGATATTCCTTGTATAGGAGAAGGTGTAGTCTGAAAGAATGCGAAATTCTCGGCATTCCAATGTGAAAGCATCAACCTGGACTTCAAAGAACCTACAGCGCTTAACACGTTACATAAAGAGCTGCGTAGTCTCAATTTCTACGGAAAAGGCCTACACATAAGCCAAATGTCAGTCATGGTAGTCAGGAATCCAAACTATTGTAAAGAACATTATAAGTAATCCGCTGAACTTTAGAAGTCGGTAATATTTGAGCTATCACACTACAACAATATTTCCCCTAATTTTTGCCGGCTAATGTGCTCATGTAAAACGTTTTGTGCACAAGTTTCCAGTCTCAGACTCAATGCGCTTCGGTAGCGCAGTTAGAAGAAAGAGCCTGAGTTCGATTGTCGCTGTGAAGAGAGGAATCTTTATATGGATTTTTTTTTTTTTTTTCAATTGATGACAAGTTAGTTGATCTCGTACAGTGGTAGCAGGGTTTTTTCATTCCGAGTTTTTCATCCTGTACAGGTAAATCGGCCATCAGAACACACGCAATTTACAGACACAAATTGCTGTTGTTAGTAATGATGGGCGATAGATGACGGTGATGGTAGTTGCGTGTAGTGGGAGGATTAAGCAGTAGGGTAGACAGTGAAATGTGTGTATAGAGGAGTGGAGTAGAGTGCCCTCCCGCGATGAGTCCTTGGAAGTATGATTTGTCATATAATTCGCTTTTATAATACGTTCAAAAGTTATTGACTTTAGATTAGAAATTCTGGAAGCAAAGATTTTGTGCGCGCGAACATGGCACTGCAGCTTTTCCATTCGGATCAGAAGATTGGAAATCTGATATTGCTAAGGCTTTCAGTCATATATTTTAAATCTCCCATGAGTCATGCAAATATTGGTCCTTTTTTTTTACGTATGAAAGAATGAGTGTATAAGAACTGTCAGATGTGAATTCAGCCTGACATATTTCCTCTCTACTCACTCTGAATCATTTTGTACAGAAGCAATCTCAGAAACCTGTTTCAAAACTGTTTCTGAGATCACTGATATTAACTTTCCCCTGATTCATAAGTTTTACCTGTTAACGATATATCACCTGTCTATCGATTACCATTTGACATATCTTTTCCTCTATGCCATAACCTTGAAATATTATTTATTTTCCCCACTTAGATTTTACACCTGATTAAATGAGTTGGAAATAATTTCATTCTGCAATTCACTTCCGCACTTCAGTATGAAACCGAAATTTTCCTCATAAAATAGTGTGTGTGTATATATTATTATTTTTTAAACATTAACCTTCAAATAATACATGCCTTGCCTAACTTCTAGATAAATGTCAAGGTAGCCAAAGAGATTTGTTTTGAGAATGGAATGGATAATTAAATTTTATTTTTTATAAGATTACATTAACTGGAACTCTATAGCTTGTGACTGATATGAGGAAATTTAGTACAGAACATTAATCGATAATTTAACTTTACTGCTAATAGGCATTTAAAACACTTTTAAAAATAAGCGTATTTAATAGAATTTTAGCTAGACAATTCCAAGTAAATTATTCTTTTAGGAGAACTATTTAATGGTTCTCTTGAGTTGTTTTGGTCATTTGTTTCACTGCATGTACAGTAAAGCAGGTAACAACTTAATCAGTCTTCTCATCAGTTTGTTTCCGCATTGACCTAACTTTGTATTTATGGATATATTTGTAATATTGGATATATTAAATTGCCAGTCAGTATGAAAAAAAAAACAGTTATAATTGATGAGTAGTATTATAATAATAATCATCAATTATAATAATAACAATAATCAGTCCCGATAGAAATAAACGTGAGACCCCATTCAGATCATTTGGGTGGAAGCTCTAATTTAATAAGAGGTATTAGGATTTATTTTTATTATTTTTTTACGCGGTTCCCACCCACGAAAGGGTTATTAGTATACATTTACAGCAAAATTTGCATACCGTGGATGGGTTAAGGATTTTTTTTTTCTATTTTGGAAAATTTTTATTTTTTATTTTATTTATTTATTTTATTATTATTTTTTTTTTGTACTTTTTGAATATATTTTTACGTAGTCCGAAAATCCTCCTCTACAGACCAAACATGGAACTTTTTCAATCCACTTCAGGCCTCCACCAATAAGCGGGGAGATGGTCTCACAGCCGGCGATGAAAATCATCTCCCACCTAAAGACAATCACAAACATCCATATCTATGGCGGGATGCGAAACCGCGACCTCTTGGTTGGAGAGCGCGTACGCTAACCACTGGGTTAGCTATATTTTATTAACCATAAAGCATCTACGTACAGTCCAAATAAATATATATACATTTCTACATAGAATGCTTATTCTAATTGACATTTTGATTTACATTTCTTGATCTTAATAATATATATTATGTACAATTTATTTTTCCTTTAACCACTGGGTTAGCGTGTCCGCATAAAATGAATTACTTGTTACAAGTAAAAAATGAATTACTTGTTACAAGTAATTCATTTTATGAATTTACTTCTCTTAGTCATTAACAGTGAATAGTAACATAACACATTACATTATTATACATTATGAGAAGTACATTATTAGTTACATTCATATTTTAACTCTTATTTCCTTTGTTTTACTGTTATTAACAATTTAATTGTTAGCTATTTTAACACACCCCTTTTTTTGAGTACACATTGCGATTTCTTAAAGTTCACTTAGCATTCCAGAAACTGTCTTGTTAGCTGATGTTCTCTTTTTCTCTCTCTCTCTCTCTCTCTCTCTCTCTCTCTCTCTCTCTCTCTCTCTCACGCACACACACACACACACACACACACACAAAACATATACATAAAGGTTCTTCCTGTTCAGCTATCTGAAAGCCAGCCTTGGTTAATTTGATGGAATTCCTAAGGACTCCCATTCCTCTGCGTTCATCTTTTTCAAAAGGATAGAGTTCCTTGAAGGTATCTATGGAACTTTGGATAATTTCACCGCCTGTTCTGTCATACATATAATCACACCTGTATGTCCAAATAGTTATAATAATTATGGTTGTTTGTACTCTGCTTAACTTTTTCTCGTTTAGCCAAAATATTAGATTTTTGTGTATTATTTGATTCTGTAGCATCCATTGTTTCACAGCACTCCACTTTTTTTTTTTGCTTTTTTATAATAAATCATCATGTAGTAAAGTGTTTCTGGCTGTTTACAGAATTGACAGATTGCAAGAGCATCCAACGGTATTCCTTTTGTCACAACCCACATTTTGATTGGCAAACATCCATGATGAACTTTGAAAAAAATGTTTTATAGAACGGACTTATTTGAAGACGAAATACGTTGTTTAAACCTGGGCTTAGTTTGATCTCTCCTCTTTTTTGTTCTCCATGCTGAGGTATTGGGAAAATGGTTCTAGATAGCTTTGCACGTATTGCTCTTGATTTGGTATGTAGTAACTTCTCCATGCCGTAATTTTTTTTTTTTTTTTTCTATAAACCGGTATCATTCAGCCATTTCTTGGTGGTCTTGTTTTGATCGAAGGAAGAGAGCTGATGACTTTGTCAGAAGACACTTTTGTAGAAAAACAATTGCATATCCGTGGTATGATTTATTATGTGCTTTTATTGCAGTTATGACTCTGATTATCAATGTTTTTAGGTGTATATTAACTAGACCGAGACCTCTAGCTTCTATTTCGTGGAAGAGCGTTATACTGCACATTGGTTCATATTGTAAACAGCATGTATGTCGCAAAGAGCCTATAAATTTTATCCGCCCACTGTCCGTGGTATGGAATGTGTACCACAGTCGAGAGGCTAAGAACATATTGCAAATCCTAGCTTTGCCTCTCAAAGAAAGGTGTCTATTTCGCATATTGCTTATTATTATTATTATTATTATTATTATTATTATTATTATTATTATTATTATTTTAAAATATGGCTTCATGCAACTCTTTCCATTGGTCTACATAAATGTCTGGGCCTCCAATTTTTATTCTTAATCTTGGCAAGTATTTTTTTTCTCAACATTTCCACCGGTATTTTAGGTTCCTTTTTCCAGTGATCGACCACCAAACAGCAATACTTCGCCATGTTCACCCTGAGAGCTGAGGCCTTTGCAAAGGAGTCCAATATTTTCATTGTTTCCTCCATAGATTTTTCATTTTTTAGAGTGAGTGCTATGTAATCAGCATAAGCTAGCAATTTTGCTTCGCTTTCTTCATGAATATTTGTTCCTTGAATTTGTTTATTTGTGTTTATTACTCTAATTAATGGTTCAAGTGCTAATACAAAAGAGGGTCATATATATATATATATATATATATATATATATATATATATATATATATATATATATATATATATATATATATATATATATATATATATATATATATATATATATATATATATATATATATATATAGAGAGAGAGAGAGAGAGAGAGAGAGAGAGAGAGAGAGAGAGAGAGAGAGAGAGAGAGAGAGAGAGAGAGAGTCGCCATGTCGTACGGAACAGTTGATTTGGATAGGCGCGGAGAGTTTTTTATTTATGATTACACGGTTTTCTGAATTTCATAAAAGATTTTTTAACTAGTTCTTGAAGTTTTCTCCAAATCTTATTTCTTTTATTATTTCAAAGATGCATTCATGGCTCACTGCGTCAAAAGCTTTCTCGATGTCTAGACTTAGTAATACGCATAGCCTGTTGGTCAGTTGATAATATTCGTATCGTATATACATCTCAGATGTGTTATGGTATCTGTTGTATTTCTTTCTTTTACTGCGCATGCTTGATTAGGCGATACAAGTTTCTGTAGAAATCTATATTCTATTTGTGAGAATATTTGAAATTATTTTATAATTTGTATTTAACAATCACTCAGTCAACCAGGTCGGCTATGTATGCCATTAATATTAAAATTAATAATCTTTTTATTGATTACATTTTTACAAATATATATATATATATATATATATAGTAAAGGAAAAATGTTTAATGGTATCACACGACTAGTGTCGGCTTTTTTACAGTCTTCTTCAGGTGTTTTTATACAAAAAAAAAAACATTAAACATTGAAGATAAAAACTGTGAACAGCACAGGAAAGTCACTATACATATTTAACGTGAAAACGTTGTAGTTAACGTATTCAAAGCTTTCCTTCGTTGACCACATTGTTGGGTAAGTGCATGCATATAGCATCTCGTGAGCGCCAGTATGTGATCACAGCATGTTTAATTTTTTTTGTATAAAAACATCTAAAGAAGGCTGTACAAAGCCGCCAATACGGTTGAAATTAGGAAATCTTGAAAAATTATCCCCACCCCCTCACTCATTTATTCCTTGGGAAAGGTTCTCCAAGGTGCTCCCAAAATATATTGGTCCTGTTCCCATCATTAAATCAAAAGAAGAAATTGACATAGCTGTCAAAAATCTAACAGAACAGATTACAGCAGCCTGTGCAGCAGTTACTACCCCTGCAACCACCCACAAGTCCAACCACCTGCCTGAGGATACTATGAATCTGATTAGGGAAAAAAATAAGGCTAGAAAAAGATACCATAACACTAGGGCGCCACAAGATAAACGAATCTTAAATAGGTTAAATTCTGCAGTGAGAGATGCACTCGCAGCTCATAGAACTCAACTCTGGGAAGAAAAACTGACCTCCATCTCCACTGACAGCCACTCTGTATGGAATCTTATCCGAAAGCTCAAGAACAAAAATAAACCTCTTCCCCCTCTGCAAACAGATTCAGGTCTCATCCACACTGATGCTGATAAAACTGAGGCAATAGCGAATCATCTTGAAAATCAATGCAAACTCGCATACGGTCACCTTGACATTAGTCATATCTACAAGATACACCGTAATGTCAGATATTCGCTCAAGTCTGCTCCCACACATTCTACTCGAATCACACCCACCTCACCCGCTGAAATATATGCTATTATTCAGAAATTCAAAAATAAAAAGGCTCCTGGACCCGACGGCATCTCCAATAAAGTTATAAAACTTCTACCTTGCAAAGCTATTGTTCATTTGGCAAACATAATCAATTCCATACTTCACTACAAGTATTTCCCTTCCTACTGGAAATTGGCGTACATTGTTCCAATTCATAAACCTGGAAAGGATCCCACTCTGCCTCAGAATTACAGACCAATCAGTCTCATCTCTAATCTCGGAAAAATAGCTGAGAAGGTAATTCTTACTAGGCTTCAAGATTCTGTACTCTGGTTAAACATCCTGCCTGAGGAGCAGTTTGGTTTCAGACAGTTGCATAGTACCACACAACAAATACACAGATTGGTGGAACATATCATTACAGGTTTTAACTGGCGCCAATGCACTGGGGCTGTTTTCCTAGAAAACAGCCCCAGTGCATTCCTGTTTTCCATTTGACAAGGTTTGGCTGTTTGCCAAACCTTGTCAAATGCACTTAGCCAGTGCATTTGACAAGGTTTGGCACTATGGTTTACTATACAAGCTTATATCATCCGGTGTCCCAATCGGAATCATTCAACTCATCAAGACGTACCTCTGCGATAGGCGCATGCAAGTGAGACTAAGTGGAGTAGTGTCCTCATAGAAACACATCTTGGCTGGAGTTCCACAAGGCTCCTTACTAGCACCGATCCTATTCTCCTTATACCTGCATGATATACCACACAACCCATTATCTTCAATTAAAGCTCTTTAGGCTGATGACAGAGCGATATTGGCCAGATCATTAAAGCCTCACTTAGCCATCAAGAAACTGCAAGAAAACCTACTGCAAATAGAGCAATATTTTGCCAAATGGCGTCTCCAGGTGAATCCTCAGAAGAGCGTAGCCGTCTTATTCTCTAGAAGATCAATGCTTCCCAAAGAAGATATTCTCCTCTTTAACACAAAAATTCAGTGGAAAACAGAGATCAAGTATCTCGGTGTAGTAATGGACAGTAAACTGACTTTCAACTCCCATATCAAGACTCTCTGTGCAAACACATCCAAAACCATAGCCCAGCTCTATCCGCTAATAAACAGAAACAGTAAACTGAGCACCAGAATCAAACTTCTCATATACAAACTGATGGTTCGTCCAATACTCACCTATGCCTCACCGGCCTGGAGCCATACTTCAAACTCAAATATCATTAAATTACAACGCATTCAGAACAAGTGTCTTAGAATGATCCTGGGCGCTCCATGGTTCATCCGAACTGTCCAACTGCACCGCGACACGGAGGTCCCCTATATCTACACCTTCATGCAAACTATAGCAACCAAATTCTTTTCAAAAGCAACTGTGCATCCTAACAGACTGATCCAACTGGCCGCTGACTATGATGCAACGGACTATTCTAAGCACAAAAGACCTAAAGCCATCCTAAACCCCCTCACTGAGGATTAATCTCCTAGCCCACTAAGGGCGAGCAATATAGCTCATAAACTCTTTCTACTCACAGTCTCTGTTAAGATAGCCGGGAATATGAAAAGCTTTTGCTTCACCCGTTAAGCCAGTAATGTTACTAGTTGTTACTTGTAAAAAGCCGAAACTAGTCGTGTGATACCATTAAACCTTTTCCCTTTACTCTCGGTTTATGTCATTCAATTCTTTTAAAATATATGTTTAACAACCGAGTAAAAGTTTCCTTGCTTTTGTTCATAATAATTAGTAATGCCAAACATTTACTTTATCGTTAGTTTTCCGCAGTCAATTTTCCCCAGTCGCAAATTATCAAACAAAATGCAAAATACGCATATCACATATACGCTTTTGATCTGATTGTATATCCCTATGCGCAATCAATGAAAACTCCATGACGCATGCGTACTGCTACCATGTAATGTCACTAACTGCTGCCAATGCAATGGATCTGTTTTGCAATAAATTATTTGATGCCAGGATTTTATTTATTCCTGTAAATTGCTTTCTATTAATAAGTGATTTTTATCAACAAATTTATCAATTGGCGCAAGGTGGCTGCGTGAACACCCTGAATTATGAACACTTGAATATGAATAATTACAATTTAGGTTTTATTGTCATTTTTGACATGATTATAATACATTTTATTTTTATTTATTTATTTCCTCCAAACGATTCATTTTTGAATTTTATAGTGGTTATAATTTCAAAGAAAAATAATTTTGGTTTAATTACATATTTTTGCAATGAATATTTCATTAACAGAAATGCATCTTCAATAGTAAAATTAAAATGAACTAAACTACTTAACTAATAAAATTATCCTCCTTTTTTTTTTTTTTTTTTTTTTTTTTTGTAACAAGCACTTATCCAGTAATAATATGCCACAAGGAAGGTCTTGTTTTTTACGTTTACCAGACACAGCGTCTATCAAAAAGCGACCTTCATTGCTACTTTCATGCGTTGCATGAGTACTATTACTCAACAATTACAGCTGCAGTTTAATGTCTAGGTTTATAGTGGGTGGGGGGGGGGGGGGGTGGGGGGGGGGGGGGGTGGGGGGGGGGGGGGGTGGGGGGGGGGGGGGGTGGGGGGGGGGGGGGGTGGGGGGGGGGGGGGGTGGGGGGGGGGGGGGGTGGGGGGGGGGGGGGGTGGGGGGGGGGGGGGGTGGGGGGGGGGGGGGGTGGGGGGGGGGGGGGGTGGGGGGGGGGGGGGGTGGGGGGGGGGGGGGGTGGGGGGGGGGGGGGGTGGGGGGGGGGGGGGGTGGGGGGGGGGGGGGGTGGGGGGGGGGGGGGGTGGGGGGGGGGGGGGGTGGGGGGGGGGGGGGGTGGGGGGGGGGGGGGGTGGGGGGGGGGGGGGGTGGGGGGGGGGGGGGGTGGGGGGGGGGGGGGGTGGGGGGGGGGGGGGGTGGGGGGGGGGGGGGGTGGGGGGGGGGGGGGGTGGGGGGGGGGGGGGGTGGGGGGGGGGGGGGGTGGGGGGGGGGGGGGGTGGGGGGGGGGGGGGGTGGGGGGGGGGGGGGGTTTAGAAACGGCTTGGGAACAAGAGAGGCCCTTTTCTGTTCTCAGATCTTATTTCAAAAATGTATTGACCAAAACAAGGTAATATTCATTTGCTTCATCGACTTCGAGAAAGCATTTGACAAAGTCCAACATGCTAAAATGATTGTACTATTAAAAAGAATCGGATTAGATGGTAAAGACATCAGGATCATTGAAAACTTATATTGGAACCAAAAGGCATCTGTTCAAGTTGATGACATTATTACAGACTCCATTAACATCAAACGAGGAGCAAGGTAAGGATGTGTGCTGTCACCTCTTCTTTTTAACATCTACTCAGAAGCCATATTTCAAAAAGTCTTGGAAGGAAGAAAGGAAGGGATTAGTGTAAATGGTGAAATCATCAGTAACATCCGATATGCCGATGATACAACTCTTCTGGCTGACAATATTCAGTATCTTCAAAATCTTTTGGAACTAATAAATGCAGAGAGTGAAAAAATGGGATTAAAAATAAATATCACCAAAACTAATTTCATGGTCATAAGTAAGAAACCAATTCTTAATTTAGCACTTTCTTTAAATAGGAAACAAACAGAAAGAGTGGCAAAGTTTAAATATCTCGGATGCTGGTTAAATGACGATTGCAATCCAGAAATGGAAATAAAAGTTAGAATTGAAATGGCAAGAAAAAAATTTCTCTTGATGAAATCAACACTGTGTAACCGCAGTTTAAACTTAGAGCTTAGAGTACGCATGGTTAAATGCTATGTATGGTCTGTACTGCTGTACGGTGCAGAAACTTAGACCTTGAAGACAACATCAATAAAAAGAATTGAAGCCTTTGAGATGTGGTTATACAGACGAATGTTAAAAATCCCATGGACAGCAAAAACGTCCAATCAGGAAGTACTGGAACAAATTGTGGAATCACGTGAACTTTTAGATACCATAAAAAGAAGGAAAACTGCATATCTTTGTCACTTACTTCGTAATGAAAAATATAAGATACTTCAATTGATTATAAAAGGGAAGATAAATGGAAGAAGAGGACAAGGAAGACGAAGAAAATCTTGGTTGGCAGATATCAGACAGTGGACTGGTATGAACTCTGAGAGACTGCTCAGAATAGCTGAGAATCGCTCAAAATTTGCCAAGGTGGTCGCCGACCTCCGATAGGAGATGGCACTCAAAGAAGAAGAATGTATAAAAGTATGAAAATATGGGATTTTTCTTTGAAGTGTAAGAGCCAGTTTCAAGACTGTAAACAAATAATTGAAAAATACAAATAAATAAATACCACATGCACACACATAACTGATAAAGATAGAAAAAAATTAAGCAATATATAATACAAAGCGGACATGCGTTCTTTCTGGCTGAGCTTCTGTCTTTTAAATAGTGCAAACCAAGAAACTCAAAAAACTGTTGAAAGTTATATTCTCATAAGCTCTCTGATAAATTTTTAATTTTTTTCAAAAGTTTTTTTCTATGTTTCACTATAAAATATGGATGAATCCATAATAAGCTCAATTTTAATATCTTATTTATACGAAATTGAAACCTCTTTCAGTCCTATACTTTAGTCATTTAATTTATTTATATAAGGAAATCTTGAACTCCCCCCCCCCATTAGTTCATATCTGTTTTTTCTTGTTTTAAATTAACAGCACCCGATAATAATTAGTTTTCTGATATGCCGACCTCAACTCACAATCGCACTTTTTTTTTTTTTTTTTTTTGTTTGTTTGAAAGATCAAAGCCTGAATTTGATTTAGGGAGTAAATTATATAGGATATTAAAATGATCCTACTGGGTTATGTTGCACGAAAGCAATGTGAAATTTACACTAAATAAAACTAAACGTCATATAAATCTTCACCATACTAACGCGGCTTAATTTCCCAATTTGGTATTTGCATGAATTTTTACTGTTTCATCTTTCATTAGAATGGTTTGAAAAGAAATTTAATTTATAGAATGCCGTTATTATTGTTTCCATCATCAGTAACAGACAAGCTCCTAAATACCAGAAAGCATCAGTTATAGAAAAAGTCATTTCCTTCTATTTTAATTTTATTTATTTATTTATTCCGATCTAGCGCAGGCAGAAAGCTTCATGATTCACGGAGTGGTTTGTTGTTGTTTTGGATTTATATCCCTTTATAAGGCTAGTGTATTATGTCTGTTAATCGCTTGTGCTCTAAAGGCCGGCTTGGCTGTTTTGCAGAATGAAATATCCGGGAGGGGGAAACTAAACCACCAGTGTCTAGGCTCGATTCCCGTCGACGACACGAGGAACTTAAGGATCTTCCTCAGCCATTGCCAAGTTAGCCGGTCTTGAGCGTGGACAGGGTTTTTTCCGCCAATTTATCTGGGGTTTTTCATCCCGCAAACAGGCAAACTGGCGTCGTGAACATTCAAGGTATACAGCCAGGAATATTCACCCAGCCATAGTCCTGATTCGTCGGCCTGTGCCGGTTCCGGAGCCCGGATAAAATTTGGGGGACCAGATGGTGCCGTATCCCCCCGTAAAAAAGGGGGACTGATGGCTACTGTACCATCATCCGGTGAGGAAGGATGTCAAAGCTTAATGTCACACCAGTTTGTGCACAAGGGATGCGAATACGACGTTTGGATGGGCTCCCTTAGCCTCGATCCATGTGCTACGGGGAAGAACCGATAGAATAATGAACAGACTTTAAAAAATGGCAGAACGTGTAAAGAATCATCCATGTAAAAGCCATTCTTAAATAAATTATATTTTATAAAAGAAAAAAGAAAATAAGAGACACCATCTCCCATACCGTCCCCCAGGTTGGAAACTTATGCGTTAGTATTAGCACTAAAAGCTGTGTGTGAGTCGACAAGTTTCGTATTAGATTGGTAAAGCATTCGATCAGAATCTGATATCCATCTCGGCTCTGTTCTTTCTCACGTAAAGAATTATTGTTCAAAGTGAAAAGTTGTACCACCATACTACTTTGCACTGAATAATAACAAATAACTTCAGCCAGGGCCGGTTTTATCATTAGGCGCACCTAGGCAATCGCCTAGGGGCGATAAGACTTCGGGGCGCCAGATTTTGCTACATAGTTCTGGAAAAAATTACAACCTTCGAAAAAAATTAGTATATATATATATATATATATATATATATATTCTTTGCCTAGGAGCATCAGATACTCTCGGATCGGCCCTGATTTCAGCAACCCTAGCAAACTTTGTGTGGTCTCAGGAAACTTGCTTGTACTCTGTGACGAATCCAATAAGTCCGGAAAAGGCTTTCCATATTTCAGTCTACTAAAAGTACTATAATGAAAAGAGGTAAGGCGAAGGTGCAGTGCATTTCTGCTTCCTCTTCAGTTATTGTTATCTAACTAATAAAATTAATAGGTAATTTAATTCTGTTAATTAGAAAACAGAATTAAAAGCTACTTTGTAATTCCAAATATTACAAATCCATTCCCACTGTGTGCTGACTAAATTGGGGTATGACGAGTATTCTCAAACACTTTGATTGGAAAAATTAATGTGCCACTTAATTTTTCCAGAAAACGCCACCTCTCGGAATCACCAAATACCACAATTGGCATTTTCTTTTACAAAATCACTCGAAATTGGACGAAAATTATCATATAAATTCTTTTTCTAGAAATTAGATGGTGTTATGTTAGGAAACCTAACGCGTATTATATAACACTTACAGTCAAGAATTTTATAGACGGGGAAAAAAAAAAGTAGGCTTCCTTACAGTTTCGATACATCTTTAGGTTAGGATTTTATATCCATGTATCCATGTAAATGTAAGAAATACTCGATCCATCTGGCATTTCTAGTGCTTAGAATAAGTTTCTATCTCTTTCCTTTTATTCTGATGTCCGCAAAACTGCTGAGTGAAATATTTTTGCATTCTTCTCTTAACCTTCATCTTAAACAAATTAATTTTATCCACAATCCTTTATTAAGATTCCGATTTAAATAGGTATTCAGAAAACAATCTATGCCTTAAAAGTGGAATCGTGAAAGAATTGGTTCATTGATTCACAATACTTTTAACCTTTACTTCTTAATCAGTAGGCATTAATCTTGTTATGCACTAATATACCAAGACCAGATTAACAGTACTCACCAGAAAGTAACTTTAATAATTGAAACAGAATATTTACTCCATATGAACACATATTAACGAGAGAATCTTCCGAAGCCTGTGCAACTCAGATCACCCACTTCTTTATAAAGATTCTCAAAATTATAACTTAAAATAATATGTGAAGTAGCAGTTTCTAAAATGCAAATCTCGAACTGTATTTATTACTAATAGGAAGCACAACATGCTGCTAGTCCAAGGCAACGCATGACATGGTATTAATTTTCCAGCTCACAGTTGATCTTAAGATGTAACCCATGTAGAGGTAAGCACTGTGCTATGTATAAGTTAAAGACCTGCTCAAGGCTAAAAATCAGAGTCCAATAATTTAAAACCGGATATTAGTAATTCTGTGCCTCTTCCAAATCATCGACCACGTTTTCAAGTTTAAACGTTATATGAGAATGCTGACACTTTTTATTTGTATTCTGAGAATTGAAAAACATATAGAATTGATGGGTCGTTTTCAAAAGCTTCCATCAGATTACTAAGACCATATCAAAGCAGATTAAGAGCAAAAGTAACACAATATTACTGTCGAAGTTATTACTGATTACTGGTGGCTTGATTAGAGATGAATATTATTCCAAAAGAACACGATTTATCTTATAACCATACTGTACTAAGTATAATTAGAAATAGGATGTTCAGAAACAGCACTTAAAAGTTTTAAACGTGCATATTATTACCGCGCTAATAATGTAAGAAATATGTATTTATAATTTTTAATATCTCTAAATAATTATCAAACCTAAATTAGGTTAATTTTTCGCAAGTTGATTACTAAAGAACTTGCAGTTAATAGTTCAAAAATTATTTACAATGGATTTTATATATGCTTGTTATTTCGCCATATTTTATAAATATACAGTCATATTTGTATTTTAGTTGTACATGTATGTATTATTATTTTTTATTTATTTTTTTATTAGACAATAAAACTGTCTTCTTCGAGTGAGGAGAAAAAATCCACCTGTTTATGGTCGATCACTGTGTATTAAAAGCATACGACTTACAAACAATAAAAGCATGATTTTTTTTTTAATGTTGTTGTTGATATGATTTTATTTTTCGCTATTTAGAATAAACAGAATTTGATAGCTTCGAAAGAAAGCGATAATGGGCAGTAGATCATTAATCATGTTTCTAACCTTCTAGAGATAACATCTTGTGTTCCCAGTTTCAGAAATCTTGTCAATGTTGGCTGTATAGCAGACGACAAAAAGATCCATGTTTTCAATTGCTTCATCAGGCCGCGGTAATCAATTCCAATCAAGTGATAAATATTTACACGGCAGACGATAAAAGTGGTACGAGCAGTTCAATGGACCGATATTAACGGAGCGGAAAGTTGTGATCGGTGGAACAACTTTCAGATTATGGCCCCGGTTGGCAATGAGCCATTTTGGGCTGATTTCCTGCTAGTAAATCACTGAAATAGCATTGTCAGTGCAGAATCACTACTGTGAGCGCCAAAAAAAAGAAACGTTCACACCGAAGTCTCCTGCTCTATGACAATGACTGGCTCAGTATATCGATCGCTGGTGGTGGGAGATGCTTTATGTTTATCCACAGGAGCAATTGACCAATAAATGTCAGTCGATGTGGCTTAACTAAGACCACAAAAATAGCACAGTCTTCTGTTGTTTCTCTGGTATGAAAACAGACAGGAAAAATGTCTTATCAGCCAGTGCATTGTCGGGTCACCTGCCTGATGAAAAGAATTAATCCTTGATAACACTATATATCGAAATTTCGAAGAAACTTCGTTTTAATTTACTCTAAAATTTAAGCAACACACAGTTCAGTTCGACAATAGCTATGCTCGAATAACTTTGAGACGAAACAGCAAACTGTGTTCGAAAATGCAATAGACAAATAAAATTATTATCATTATTAGATTAAACAGGATTTTATTTTGCCTTTTTTTTTTTGAAACATTAGAGATTAAGGATTTTGTATATCAAATTCACGTATTTATGTCTACTAGATAAGATGCACGATCTCTTTTCTTATAAAGAGGCACGGCACATCCTGACAAATTACTGCAAATTAAACTTTTAATCATTATTTTAATAATAATGATTAAAAGTTTACTTGGCGTTAGGAGATCAAAATAAAATGCCTTAAAGAAAAAAGTTCAAAGTGAAGTATTTTTAAAGCAATTTTTCGATATAAATCAAAGAAAGCGTACATTTTTTTTTAATCACCATATTATCAAACTATATTCCTTACTTAGTACAGTAGTTTGATTTATGAGAGCAGATGTTTACAAGCGTGAAGAATGTGAATATCAAATGAATTATGATTTAGGACCTTGACTACCTCTATCTTTTTTAAAAATGTATCTATCCTTATTCTAATGATTTTCGATCTCCTCACTTAACGTTAAGCGATGTGAAGGTCATCTGGAAGTTTGAATTAGCGTGTCGTTAATGTAAACGTTCACTGATCATGTTGATAACATTTTTGTTGTGTCACCTGTTTAGAGTGTTTTCTTCAATTTTTATGAAAATATTTTAATACGTAAGAATGCTATGATCGTCCTTGATATCTAACGTAGTGACAAAACGACAAGAACCACAGAAATCTTGCACTTATCGCTATTAGAGAAACGATTTGTGGTTGCTGCAAAATATTTCATTTAATGTGATTGATGCTCTCTTGATAGGATAGTTCGTGGCCTAGTTATGATGCAGTAATGAGTTCCTGGAACCACTGGTTTGAACATTCACTATAAATATGTTCCATACACATACGCACTTGAAAGAAATTCGAGCTTCCCGTTGTCAACCGGTTGTCGATTCGCACATTAGGTTTGCGAATCGACAACCGGTTGTGGACTGTTCTTTACTTCTAGATGATTGCTAGTTCTAAATTAAAGATTGTTGTGTTTAATTCTTCCTCGTCTTGACTAAAGATTCTTGAAATTTCCCTTTATAAGTAAGTAAGTGTATAGGATAAGAGTGTTCATTATTATTATTATTATTATTATTATTATTATATCACACCTCCAGGGAGTCCAAAGACTCATCGAGGGAGGACATCAACTCTTCAACTGCTGCACGAACACCCATCATCTAACACCAACGCCATCTACCGCCGACTAGCACCACTAATGCTTTCACAGACAATCATAAACATCCATGCCCACGGCGGGATTCGAACCCGCAGCCTTTTGGTTGGAGAGCGGATATGCCGACCACTCGGGCCAACCACGCCGGCAATAGGATAAGAGTGTTCATTATTATTATCGTTATTATTATTATATTAGGTTCTAATCTAATCTTACCTAAGATTAGGTACCTAATCTTACTAATCCTAATCTTACTTTCTGCACAACTAATTTACGCATACCTCTATCGCCAGGATGTGTTCTGGATCGGTTTTGTGTTAGCGAGGAAAGAAAAAAAACTAAAGCACCTTGAGGAAACCAAGTCCACGCACTACAGTGTGACGTTTTTAAACATGAAGTGTTTTTTTAAAACTGTTTTATTTTAAAGAGTCTTGAAAATAAAATACTTAAAAATATTTTCTAAGTTCTAAAATAGTGTGTCTGTTATCAAAGCTACTTACAAAGGCGACATTCCATTAATATAAAAACAAGATTTATTTTTGGGATCTTGAATATTGTAATTTTGTAAGTGTGATTTCATATTAAAATAAAAATGACTGCAATTAGTAGGAGACATTTATTTCATGAAATATAAATTTTCGATTTATTTTATTTTTTTAATTTTAAAATGAAAAAAAAAAAAAACGCAAAGGTCAACAAAAAGGGAGAGTTAAAAATTTATGCTTGGAGCGGCAAATCTAGAGTCAGTTAAGAGGTCAATTTTACGACAAAGTTGAGTGATTAGTTTTGGAGTCAACAGACATACTGTTCAATCAGGCGTTCTGAAATAATCAGAACGCCTTATTATTTTTTTTTTTTTCAGTTATGCTCTGAAAAAAAAAAAAATAAATTGCTCTGAAAAATAAAAATAAAATAAAATAAAATAAAAATGATAGCTCAGAAGTAAGTCACGTATTCAATTACATTAAATTATGAAAGAAATATTTAACGATAACAGCAAAATATCCAAAAGACTAATGGATTGATTGGTTGGTTCATAGTTTATTGGCGCAAGAAGACTGTAGCTAGCTGAGTAGAAAAAAAACAGCATACACCCTCGATTTAATGGACTAACAGGGGCTAAGGGGCTTCCGTTAAATCGAAAGTCCGTTAAACCGCGAATTTTTTAAAATAAAAATATCTGTAACATTATACTGCAATTTTTATCAATATTAGTACTGTAATAACAAAAAAAATTGTTTTACACACACTTTTAGATATGTTAATGTGAAGTTAATGTTCGATGTTGAGGCGCTTGGTTTAGGTAGTCCTGCTTTGAAAAAACTGTTTTTTTTTAACTTTTTAATTCTACTGTTTATATATATATATATATATATATATATATATATATGGGAATAAATTTTTAACTTGGGTATATTGTATATTAGGATAACCAAGCAATTTTATATGCTTGGTTATTTTAGCTCCTAATCCCAAGTGTGCAAACAATTAAGTTTGCGCCTGAAACAAAGTTCAAGTCTAAAGATGGTACAACACCAGGGCAGCTCATTGTAAAGGTGGTTAAAGCTTTGATCACTATTCTTAGTATTTTCCCATAATGTAAAGCACATCTCACTAGAAGATGTATACTGCAATGCATTATGGGTGGGGTCACTACCCAGACCGGTTTCGACCTTTTTTGAGGTCTCCTCAGTGAGTAGCTAGACCCTAAATACCAAGGTTTTAGTAATACAAAGCCTTATCAACTTTAATTATATAAGTTGCAACAAGGTGTATTAAGTTTTAATAAAAATCTCTGGAGGAGATATTGATGGGAATAAATTTTTAACTTGGGTATATTGTATATTAGGATAACCAAGCAATTTTATATGCTTGGTTATTTTAGCTCCTAATCCCAAGTGTGCAAACAATTAAGTTTGCGCCTGAAACAAAGTTCAAGTCTAAAGATGGTACAACACCAGGGCAGCTCATTGTAAAGGTGGTTAAAGCTTTGATCACTATTCTTAGTATTTATGAGCTGCCCTGGTGTTGTACCATCTTTAGACTTGAACTTTGTTTCAGGCGCAAACTTAATTGTTTGCACACTTGGGATTAGGAGCTAAAATAACCAAGCATATAAAATTGCTTGGTTATCCTAATATACAATATACCCAAGTTAAAAATTTATTCCCATCAATATCTCCTCCAGAGATTTTTATTAAAACTTAATACACCTTGTTGCAACTTATATAATTAAAGTTGATAAGGCTTTGTATTACTAAAACCTTGGTATTTAGGGTCTAGCTACTCACTGAGGAGACCTCAAAAAAGGTCGAAACCGGTCTGGGTAGTGACCCCACCCATAATGCATTGCAGTATACATCTTCTAGTGAGATGTGCTTTACATTATGGGAAAATACTAAGAATAGTGATCAAAGCTTTAACCACCTTTACAATGAGCTGCCCTGGTGTTGTACCATCTTTAGACTTGAACTTTGTTTCAGGCGCAAACTTAATTGTTTGCACACTTGGGATTAGGAGCTAAAATAACCAAGCATATAAAATTGCTTGGTTATCCTAATATACAATATACCCAAGTTAAAAATTTATTCCCATCAATATCTCCTCCAGAGATTTTTATTAAAACTTAATACACCTTGTTGCAACTTATATAATTAAAGTTGATAAGGCTTTGTATTACTAAAACCTTGGTATTTAGGGTCTAGCTACTCACTGAGGAGACCTCAAAAAAGGTCGAAACCGGTCTGGGTAGTGACCCCACCCATAATGCATTGCAGTATACATCTTCTAGTGAGATGTGCTTTACATTATGGGAAAATACTAAGAATAGTGATCAAAGCTTTAACCACCTTTACAATGAGCTGCCCTGGTGTTGTACCATCTTTAGACTTGAACTTTGTTTCAGGCGCAAACTTAATTGTTTGCACACTTGGGATTAGGAGCTAAAATAACCAAGCATATAAAATTGCTTGGTTATCCTAATATATATATATATATATATATATATATATATATATATACACACACAATTAAACTCCCTAAAATTACGAAAATGTTTGTAACAAAATTGCCGCAGAAAGTCACGCCAAGTCGAACGTGTCATTGATTGATGAGAGTCTAGAGATAGACGAAATAGAGGTGCTTAGTATTACAGAACCTTAATGCTAACACTGCCATTGGATTAGATCGGTCATATTTTAAGACCGATGCTTTCAATAGTAGTCTTAATCACTCGTCGAACATGTTTTATGTGCGGTGACTCATTTATGTCGGCTAAATTACTACAGTGTTTTCCAAACATATGATGGCTTATTCGCCAAAATTTGTTAAAAAAATAACAGGAAATTAGTAACAAAAACACCCTGTTAATTTAATTAACAGCAAATCTTAGTTAAAAGCATTTTAAAATTAACAGGGTGTTAATTTTCATATGTCACATACGGACCTGAAATTTTGTCCTTTAAATCCGAAGTCCGTTAAATCGAGGGTAATTGTATGGTAATTGTATATACTTCAATAATAGTAATACTGAAAGTGATCTTGGTTATGTACACATTGTTCAGATAGAAGGAAAATTAACATCGACCTTAATGTTAGGGCTGTACTTATGCACAGGCACACGAGACACTAGCCAGGGGCCCTCGAAAAACTAGGGCCACTGTTAGGGCCCCGCCCTCCTCTAGAAAAGTGTAAGTACGGCCCTACTTAATGCATGTATTTTATTATGGTTTTTCAATACGAGATGAAGTTACATAAGTGAGAATACTGGTTTACAAAATCGATATCTGTTTAATTCAAAAAGTTTTTCAAATAAAAAACATGATTTCTAAGACTTTTACGATGCTAAATTTCTAATTTAACTAGCAAATATAAATGCAAACATTTTAGCCAAATGCGACATGAGTAACAATTTCGGAGACTGGTGTATATAATAATAATAATAATAATAATAAAAATCTTAATGAAATATGCGGAGTAGTTTGTATTTGCATAATTTTTTATATAAAAAAAGAATGACGCACATGCGTGCGTATACACAAGTATCATATTTTCATTTTCGTCAACTTTTTTAATTCTTAAAATTTATTTCTTTTATTTGTTTCTGAAATGTTGTACGAGTCCTATTGCTGTGACAACGTCGTCCCTAAGTATATAAATAGTTGGCCGTCACGTCATTCACTTATTGAGTATTTGTTTTTGCGCATGACAGAACTGGAAGGAAAGAATTATGATTATATAAGCACATATCGACCAATTACATAATAAATAAGTTTGGAATTTGCTAATTTATTTATATATCATTTATACAGACTTTTTATTCATAATAATTAAAAGCAAAATACAATTGCAGTTTAAGATGTTTATAATATATAACAGGATTTTAAAACAATCTTAGTCCAGCCAGCGGCCACATTGCGTTGAAAACACCGGTTCTCGTCCGATCACCGAAGTTAAGTAACGTTGAGCCTGGTTAGTACTTGGGAGGGTGACCACCTGGGAACACCGGGTGCTGCTGGCTTTCCTTTTTCTTGCTTTCCACATTTATTTCCAGAAATGATTTTTAAATGACTTCAAATACAAATTCAGATTATTTAATAATTTGAATCTATTAGAGATTTTTTGCTTTCAATAAGGATTTCAGGTCATCTACTGCAGCGGCTCTCAACCTTTTTAAATACTTGTACCACCAAACTACGAGCATAATTGAAAAAAATTCCGTACCACTTATTAAAATAGGTACAATGGAACTGCAGATAAAGAAAAGGTTGTGGTGGAAGTATAAAGAAAAAAGTGATGAGCGTACCCATGAGCAGTACAAGGTACAGACAAAGAGAGTAACCTGTACTGTAACGAAGGCCAAAGCTAATTATGAGAGAAAGCTAGTTGATGAGTCCAAAAGAAATCTTAAGGAGTTCTTTCGCTATGTGGCAAGGAAAAGAAGGAATAACTATGGAAGGATGACTTTAAAAAGTGTTGATGGTAGAGAAATTACAGAAGCAAATCAAATAGTTAAGTTTCTTAGTGATCATTTTGCAAAAGTGTACCATCTTGGTTGTGATATTGCAGTGTCGAATGTCTCATTGACTGATGAGAGTCTAGAGATATACGAAATAGAGGTGCTTAGTATATTACAGAACCTTAATGCTAACACTGCCATTGGATTAGATGGCATATCAGCCCATTTGTTACGAGAATGTGTAAGAGAATTAGCACCTCCTTTAACCATGCTGTTTAATTTAAGCCTCAGTGCTGGTAAAATTCCAATAGAGCAGAAAGAGGGGAAAATAATTCCACTGCATAAGGGAGACTCCAAAACATAGGTTGCAAATTATAGACCAGTCAGTATATCTGGAGTGGTGGTTAAGTTTTTGGAGAAATTGATAAAAATTAGAATTCAGGACGGATGGACAGAAATATGATACTTTATGAGACACCATGGTTTTGTGAAGGGTTGGTCTTCCTTTAGTGACTTATTTACTTTCTATAATAAAATAACAGTAGAGTTGGATAAAGGAAATCCTTACTCGATGATACTGTTGGACTTTGCAAAGCCATTTGACAGGATCCCACATGGAACTCTGCGATAAATTGCAGCAAACGGGAATGGATCCGAAGCTCGTGATTTGGATTAGAGGGTGGCTGATGGACAGATATCAAAGAATAGTTTTTATGGAGGAGCTAAGTCCAGGAGAAGGCACGTCACTAGTGTTATACCTCAGGGCTCATTACTTGGTCCTCTGTTGTTTAATTTGTACATTAATGATATTGGAAATAATTTGACAGGAAATATCCACTTGTTTGCTGATGATGCAAAATTTGGACGAACGATAGTCAATGAAGGTGATGTAGAGATCTTACAGGATGACTTAAATATGATAGCAGTATGGGCAAAGGTAAATGGCCAAAGTGTAAGGGGATGCACTTTGAGAGGATGAGATCACATGCTGTGTACTATATTAATGGAATTGAACTGAAAGAAGTTGACAAGGCAATGGACTTGGGGGTTATTGTGGATGGAGAACTTAAGTTTAGGGAGCATATTTGCAAAGGTGGCCAAAAGAGCATATCAAATTACATGATTGTGGAAGAACACACTGACAGTCAGGGACAGGAGGTTATTGTAACTTTATAACGCATTAATAAGGCAACACCTGGACTATTGTGCACAGATCTGGTCACCTGGATTCCTTGGTGATGAAGTTGTGGAGAGGATCCAGAGGCGAGTGACAAAGATTGTTGCAGGTCTGTGGAATGTTTCCTATGAGGAAAGATTGAAGTGGGTTCCAAAAGCTAGCTGATAAGTGTACGAGAGGAGATATGATAAAAGCATAAGTGATTAAAGGGGTTTTATAGGATTGATATTGATGACTTTTTTGTGTGCAATGCTGGAAGGGAGAGAACGAGGGGTCATCCCTGGAAACTGTTTAAGAATGTAGTTAACAAGGGTGTTAGGATTAGATTTTTTGCTTGGAGGACGGTTAATATATGGAATGCATTGTCAGAGGTGGTTGTGAGTGCTTCGAATGTGATTGTGTGAATAATGGTTAATGTGTCAATGTAGGATCCCCCAAAATAACTTCCTTTAATTTCAAAATTCTTGGTGGTATGAAGGTTTCAAAAAAATAAATAAATAAAATAAATAACAACTCTGTCTTTTTTGTAATATTTAATGTATTTAAACACTTTCTGTATATGAAAAAAAAAAGAAATGGGAATAGAAAATGACAGATTGAAAATACATTTTAAAAAAGAAGAAGCACGCATGTATAAATTATGCAATGTACACTCGGTTAGAGAGAAATGCGTATTTACGTTAATGACAGCAAGTGTGGCGTGATGTAATGACAAGTTATAAACTGAGGAATAAAAATGATTTATAAGTTATAGATGTTGTAAAATGTGAATACTTGCTAGAATCTTTTGCTAATTACCGTAGAGTTGCTTTATTGCCACCATCGTTGTGCTGTGTTTATTTCATTTTAATGAAAGTACAGTCTGTGAAACTACCACAAGTTCTTGTATTGTGAAAGCTTTTTTTTTCCAAGTCTAGCAAAAGAAAATTTAGTAATGATTGTTTGAAAAATGAGTATTTACTTAAAACAAGTTCATTAAGAGGAAAAAAAACATTAAAAAAGTACAATAAACTTCTTAAATCCAGCTATTTCTCTCTTTGATATTTAGATATTCGAAATTTATTTGCATTCCAAAAAATAAAAAATAAAATAAAAATAAATATTACTTAATCTATCGTTTGTAATATTTATTCAAAGTATTAGGCTAACGTAACAAACAGTGCATTAATAAGTACTGTATTAATATGACGAGAATTTCATTCATATTTAGTGAATATGACAAACAGTTAATTAAATATGGCAAGTATTACGTTAAAAATATACTAGCACTAGAATGAGATTTAGATCGCGAAATAAACTAAGGATTATGCTAATAGAACAAGCAGTAAATAAAAAAGAAAACACCACTGTTGCTTTGCATGTGACAAGTATTACATTGAAATTATGCTAATAAGTCATACAGACCATGAAAAGATGATATTCATTGTCGTACAGAGATGAAGGGATTTCAGACAGAAGTAAATTGATTGTAATTTTGAATATGTTAAGATCGGGGACTTCAACGCCTGACCCGCGGAGCACTTTGCCGTGGCCCACCGGCCATTTAAAAAAAATAACTACTGAACATTAAAACGCGATTAAATAAAAAATAATTTCAATGAAGCCAGCGGGACACTAAGCTATACTGCGGTATTTAGAATTGTAAGATGCTTTCCAGATTCACAAGGAACACTGTGCATTTGATACTTTAAATAAAATCCTATAAAAATAAATATTAAATAGACATGCTTCTTCAGCCATCTACCAGCGCCAAGCGGTACTAGTACTAACGTCGCAGGTAGATGACTGAAATAATAGTTCATTCGAGTCCGCTGTCTAATGCCTTCCAGATACATCTCGAAGGTTCTCGATACTTCGTTATTTTCATATAAATACACGAGGATCTCATCCATAGTCAGTCAGTCGTGAATAGTGTGATATACGTGTATAAGAGCACGCAGGTTCGTCGTGTCAGGCATAGCCTATTGTGGTTTTATATTGCCAGACTTTTTTTTTTGAGGTTCACCGTCCATCACTATGGCGTCTACGAGTAAAAAGCGTTAATCAAGTGATTGTTGTCGGGATTTTAATGAAAAGTGGAACAATTTGTACTTTTTTGTGCCGATTGACTATAAGCCTGTGTGTTTAATTTGTCGTGAGTCAGTGTCAGTATCAAAAAAAATACAATATAGAACGACACTATAATCCAAAGATCAACTGGTGCACACCGTTTGATCACATCAAAGCATTTGTGGCCAAGCTCAAACTTTGGGAGGAATAACTCGCAAAAAAATATTTAACTCAATTTCTGCTTCTCGCTGAGTCCAACTGTTCAGTGAATTCCAACTGAAAAGTCCAACTGTGAAGTGAGTTCGAAAAGAGATTTAGTGATTTTCGTAACCAACAGTCTTCTTTAGATTTATTTTCAATGCCATTCGGTGTCAATGCTGCCGAAATGCCAGGCTCAGTACAAAGAGCTGCTTGAACTCCAAAACAACTCTTCTTTGAGAGAAAAATTATTCAATGTGCCCGTACTTTACATTTTACATTTTATTGGATTTTATGCATAGACTGCATTTCTGAGGATGCATTCCCTAATCTTCGCCGGCATGCTTTGAACATATGCGCTTTGCTAGGAAGCACATACCTATGTGAGCAGTTTTTCTCCAGAATGAAGCATTGAAGTCCAAGACAAGAACTCAGATTACGGATCTACATCTCGAGAATACTCTGCGCATAACGACTTCCAACATTGATGCCAACAGCGACAAGCTAGTCAAGGAAAAACATTGCCAAGTTGCCCATTGACATTGAAAAAAATGAATGTTTTCTTCATTAAATTATCTTTTTTTCAAGTACTGATTGTATTTACTTATCATGAACCCCACTCCTACCTATGCTCTTAAAGCTGAGTTTGTTTATTTTTATAGGATTTTATGTAAAGTATCAAATACACAGCGTTCCTTGTGAATCTGGAAAGCATCTTACGATTCCAAATACCGCAACAATCTAAACACTTAGCTTAGTGGCCCGCGGGCTTCACTGAAATTTTTAATGCGGCCCACACTGTCTGAAAGGTTGAAGACCCCCCCCTTCCCGTGTTAAGATCTTCCATTGACAACAATGACAGCAGGCGTGGATTTTTGTATCATTGATTTCTGGTATATCAAGCGAGTGGCAGTTTCTAGTATTGTAGTTTATGACAGGATTGTAAACTGCTAGAATTTACTATTATGATTAATATATTCATAATTATTAATTATTTATTTTATTTTTATGAACATAAAACTGCTGAACATACAACTAGAGTGGGGGGAGGGATTTTTATGACTTTGCGAACAAAAAATAGTACTGATTGTTCAGTTATATAAAATTCTTTTAAAGATTATAATTGTAATAGCTTTCTTTCTATTAAGGATAATGTAAATGATGATTCTGAATTAGCGAAGAAAATAGTTATTTTATCACAGCTATACTCGTATTTAAAAATATAATTATATAAGTATAATATAATGCATAGTTATACATAGTTCTCTCAGGGCTCACTCAGGATTTAATCTTGGGGGAGCCGAGTTGAACCGATAAAAATATTTTTAGCTCTCGGTCCGCCCGAGCACTACTTCGTTCGCCTTGTGTTCACAGCGGCCGTGATTCCCAGAGCTATAGGGTATTTCCACTTTATGTGACTGCTAATTCATAAGTAGTATAGGAATAGAAGACACGACACAACATAAATTTTAAAAAATGAATTTTAATTAGGAAAAGATTTTTGGAAAATTTTCTAGTGTTTTTTTTCCCCTTTTTTTGGGGGGTGCCAAGGACACTTATCCCCCCCCCCTGGGTGCGCCACTGATTCTACTCGTATTTAAAAAATTAAGTTTTTTTTTATTTCTGCAGCTGGAGTTTCAAAGAAAGGCAAAATTACATGTTTCGCAACTATTAAAACTATTTTAATCTCTAAATATGTATTTTGAGTTAGACAGTTGAATTACGTTATCATGAAGGTTAAACAAGTAACAATGCATTTTACATTCAGTACAAGCTGCGAGGTAGAAATGCTAACAGGACATTACTGATGATGGACTGATTTATTTTCTCATTGTTTGCAGTTAAGAATAAGAATATTCCATACCCTCAGTGAGATATAAAATCATCTCTGTTTTGGTTTTGGTGATGCAACAGAGCTCGGAACTTTATTTAAATAATGGTTCCAAATATAAAATGGCACAAATGGTACCTAGGCATAAGACGCTTCTTCGACCAATGGATTCTGTGGTCTGTGTCGAATCCGTATTTCGTAAGAACAAGACGGGATTTCTTGTAGCTGATGTAGTAGTATTAGTATTTTTGAAATCTCGTCAATATGGATATTCTGCTTCATGAATAAAATCTCATTTCTTATTTAGTGGTAGCTATATTATAGACGGCTAGTTATGTACATGGAGGAAACTCAGAACTTCATCGACAGCAAAAAAAGGAAGGTTTGAGAGAACGCAAAGACAGAATGCTTCTCTTCTTGGAGATATTGATTGCTAAGCATAAGTTTGGCCATATTATGGGAAGATGATATGATGGATTAGAAAAAAGCAGTTATATTAGTAAACGGTGACGGCATAAGAACACAGCGAAGGAGTTAGATGGACAACATAAAGAAACTTATTAAATTATAACTGCTGAAAGAAGAGAAGAGACGTAGTGAGATGGAAAGCCTATGTTTACATGGTACCAAATGTCGGAAACGACTAGACAGCATACAACAACAACCTTTAAGAAAGATATTGGGAAAGCGTGAATAGAGATTTAAGAGGACACATAGGCATGGAATCATATCAATTTCTTCAGTTCCTATTTATTTTACCTACTTACAAAAATTATATTTTCCATTATTTTTGAAAATTATGATGATGTCAATAATACCTTGCTTCATCAAATGGAGATTCACCAAGTAATCAGCAAATACCAGTATAGAGTCCATTACGGATTTACAATGCAACATTCCCACCTCTGGAAACAAACCATGGAAAGGTCTTGGAAAATTTATAATCACTGTTTGACAGAAATTTAATTAGACATGGAACAAAGACCTACTTAGCAAACCATGCCACCCTTTGTAATGTATTCTCTGTCCTTTGTATTGGGTTGTTGGTTTCTTCTATGGTCATTCACTCTCTTTACTATCGCACAGATTTATGACCACTACAAAGGTGCATCAGGAATTAGTACTTTTACCCACTCTTCATCCTATACATAAATTATTTCTCACTGACCTCAAACCATATTAGTAATTTCAATAAATGAAACTCTCTTTATTTGAAACTGTGCAGTGTTCAAACATTCTAAGCTTAAAGATCATCCATAACCTTAAACATAGATATCCTTAGAAATCTTTATTGGAATAAAGACAATTTCATCTTCGTTCAGTGCTACCAAAAAAGTCTTGTCTTCTTCTTCTTCCTATCAAGAACAATCGAAGAAGAAGAATCGTCTCTACCTTTCTGACCTTTGATAAGATCATAGCAGAGTGAAAGACACATTTTCCCAATTAGAAAGACATCAGTTAGAATTTTTTCTGGGAAGTAAAAAACTTTTATAAGTACATTTCTATTAAACATGTTAGCCAGTATGATATGGAGACGAAAGGATTTCTCCTCCAGGAAGCTCGGAATTTTTATTCTATAAAAGAGGCAAACCAACTAGAAGAACATTCGCAAATAACAAGCATACTCTGCTGGCCTCCTAGGCTTACTTAGTTCCCCATCCGATCTGCAGACAAGATCGGATTTCTATTATTGTGTGACATATATCAATTGCCTTTCCCAAAACAACACATCACATTCATAGTTTTCTCAATGTTTAGAAAACTTGGTGTATTTTTCCTGTTTGCTACATCATTTCTCACCTATAGAAATCCCAAACCATCCAATTAGATTATGTTCTCATATTTAAGGATGATATTCATCCAAAATCCTCACTATCCTATAATAGATTTAGTTTAATCCTTTATCCCAGTGAGAGCAAACAAAGTTTGCGCCTGAAAATATCTTCAGGACTAAATATAGTGTTGTACTATCTTATCCAGTAAGTAGTGCAACACCAAGGCAACTCGTGGCAAAGGTGGAGCAAGCTACCAGGCACTTCTAACCCAGTATCTCCCATAATGCAAAACACATTTCCTATGTGGATATGTATACTGTTATGCATTAAAGGGATTGGCCATCTACCCAGACTAGTTTCGACCTTTATTGAGGTCGAATGGGAGTTCATGCCTTTCATCACTGGCCTCTTTAGATTTAAGAAAAAAGTTGTGCTGAGAGTCAGCTTGGTAGTGAGAGAGGAGGAGAAAGGTAGAGTGGATAGTAGTAGATAGTTAAGAGGCCTCAGTCGATCTACTTGGCCTGACTTAAATGTCAGCACCAAGCAGATCTCCGACATTATCTCCCTCCATCCGTTCTTTTCAGCTTTCCTCGGTCGGTCACCTCTTCAGATGACCGCCCGAGGAAAGCGGGGGAAAAACAAATGAAAGAAGCAACACATGAAAAAGGAAACTGGTAAATAACATTAAAATGTACATATAACAATTTGTAAGACAGAACCAAAGAAATAAGAAACTAGGTGAATTTCGGAATTTCAAACTGAATGACCAGAAGAGCGGGGGAAGAGCCTGGCCTGAGTGATGCAGCTCACAAGGAGCTGCACCGCCCAGGTTCTCAGGGTACCCCCTCCTGTGGAATAGACAAATACCTTTTCATAACAAAAATTCTAATCTGAAATGGAAAGAGAAAAAGGGATTTTTTTTTTCCCCCTTCTTCCCGAGTCTGGTCGCTCAGTACGACGAATCTACTGACTTGTCTGCCTGTTAAGCAAGGCTTACATCCTCCTGCTTTCTGTTGTTGTGGGTTTTGAGGATGTGATCTGCTAACTTTTCTCCGCGGGAATAGTTTAACATTCCTAGGCCTCTGTACAATGCTGCTCCTGCGTCATCCTTTGCATCAATAAATTCTTCGATTTGTTCTGGAGTGATTTCGTCTATGTCTTCAACAAACATATCGTTCCACTCTGCGCTTACCACTTTAGGCCCGTTTTTCCCTGTGAGGATAAGTAAGATATCCCCGAATGCTTCTATACCATTTCGTAAAGCCTTCTCTTCCTCGGGGAAGTCTTTTAGTAGATGTAGTATTGTCGCATTGGCTTTTGCATAAGGGTACTTGGTGGGTTCTGCTATTACCTTTCCAGGTTCAGCTATGCCCGGACTCCCTGGTTTTGGTTTTTTTACATTCCCTTCTTCAGGGCTGCCTGGCCTTTTTTGTGTGGTTTCTTCGCTATGAATTTCCATTTCTACTGTTTCTTCTTCTGTTATTTTTTCAACTTCCATGATAGGACCTTCCTGCTGGTGTTTCTGTTTATTTTCTGTGGTGGTGGTTTGGTCGTTGGCTGGCTCCTCATGCTTTGTGTCTTTCCTGGCTGCTTCTACAATTTTGCCTGTCGGTTTCTCTGTTACTTCATTTTGCGATGTGGCGGTGTGATTCTTTGTTGCTGCCCTTTCATGTGCAGCCTCCAGGGTTGGGAAGTCGTTCTGCTCCATGCCACTGATATTGTTTTCCGGTGTTGCAGTGTTGGGCGTAATAGTACCTCCCACTCTTTCTGCATGGTTTCTACTTGGACAGGTGTCCACTTTATGGTCTGTGTTACCACATTTTAAGCAGGCCGACTGGCAATTCTGCAATGTATGGCCCGCTGTCAGGCAGTTCCTGCATTTTATTGAGGCAGAGACCTCAATAAAGGTCGAAACTAGTCTGGGTAGATGGCCAATCCCTTTAATGCATAACAGTATACATATCCACATAGGAAATGTGTTTTGCATTATGGGAGATACTGGGTTAGAAGTGCCTGGTAGCTTGCTCCACCTTTGCCACGAGTTGCCTTGGTGTTGCACTACTTACTGGATAAGATAGTACAACACTATATTTAGTCCTGAAGATATTTTCAGGCGCAAACTTTGTTTGCTCTCACTGGGATAAAGGATTAAACTAAATCTATTATAGTCTAACCTAGTGATAAATAAATTTTCAACATCTTTCTCTAAATCCAGAGTAATTTTTAAAAAAGGTGATAAACCTTTTGGCAACTCCCATAGGCACAGATGACTTGCTACTGCTTCTGCGTGGTATCTCCAGAGGGCGCTGGTGCGTAATGGCGGTTGCCAAGTGTTTATATATGTGATCAGTGATTTAAATAGTTGTTATGAATATCGGAGTGTTGATTCAGATTTTTGATATAAGCGGAAAGCGAAGGTAATCAAGTAGCTGATGATTGTGTTGTTAATTAGTGATTGCGGTCTCGCGATAGTCCTTTAGTGTGTTATATTTTGTGTTTATACGCTATATACGGAAATCCTTGAGATCCAGCTCAGGTAAGTCATTTGAAATTACTAGCGCGATTCGCTAGGTTGCTAGTAGACTAACTCAGTCTACAGGACATTACATTTGCTGACAGGCTTCAAACCCTGCGGGATCATATATTGCTAGTAGTCCATTTAGGTCTACAGGACACTTTGCTGGCAGGCCCCCGGCCCTGCGGGATTTTTATACTGCTTTTAACCCATCTCTGCTGGCAGGAAATAGCCACTTTGAGATGGACAACATCAAAGATCATATCCAGTTCCTTAACAAGGAGCAGTCTCTAGAAGTGCTCAAACTTATAATAAGCAAATTAGAAACTGACTGGCCAGGATTCATAAAAGAGTACATTCACTCTAATGATGGAGAGGAGGAGGAGAATGAGATCTCTCAAGAGGATCTCATTGCTGCTCTGTCACCAAAGCCCCTCTGTCAAAACATCTCTCAAGGGGAGCACGCTTACAAAAGAAGAAGAATCACAGAAGACCAGATGGATGAAGACTCAAGTACATTAGAAGTCCCAAAGAACACCGAAAAGGTACCACCGGTAATACTTAGGGACAAGGACAAATGGACCACTGTCACTACAGCCCTTAGGGAACACAAAATTGCATATTCCTGGGCCAAAAATCAAGATGAAGGTGTCAAAATCCAACCAGCCTCAGTCACTGACTACAGACAGCTAACAAGACTAATGGATAACAAAAGTCTTCCATATCATACTTTTGCTTTACCCAGCGAGAAAAATCTCAAGGTTGTGCTTCGCGGAGTGACCGAGGGGGTCACCTGTGAAGAAGTCACCACTGATCTCATGAGTCAGAACCTAACACCAGTGAAAGTGAGCAGGATGCTCAGGGCAGATAAAAGACCAATGCCACTAATACTCGTAGAAATTGATAAGACACAGAAAGAGATATATGAATTAACAACGATATGTGGCCTCAGAATTTCAACTGAGCCACTGAGGAGGAAGTCGATGGCTGGGCAGTGCCATAGGTGTCAAAGATTTGGCCATGCCCAAAAGCTCTGCAAAGCAAATTACAGATGTTTAAAATGTGGCGAGGGCCACCAGACAGTCATATGCACAAAACCAAGATCCGCTCCAGCTAAATGCGCAAATTGTGGAGGACCTCACCCTGCAAACTTCAAGGGATGCATTACACATCCAAATAACCGAGGGTTACAAAAAACTACCCCTCCAACACAATTCAGCGATGCTCAAGCCAGCCGTGCTAGTTATACCCCAGCTCAAACTATCAGTAACCCAACAACTCAAGAAAGGAAACAAATGCCTAAAACTTATGCAGAGGCAGCACGAACAAAGACTACTCCAACTCATGACCATGTAGGCTCAAATCTTACTTCAGTACTAACTGCCTCACTAGCTACCATGTTACAAGAATTCAGTTTGACGAATCCTTCACCTTCCTCCACGAAAAGATTCCTACAAGGTACCCATTCAATTCTGACAGCCCTCAGCAATGAATAGAAGAAAATTCCATCCCAACTCTCTCATGATCACGGCATGGAATGCCAACGGACTCAGCAATAAAATCCTAGAACTACAAGAGTTCTGTCACAGGCATAATCCTGACATAATACTGGTAAACGAAACACATCTCAGGCCAGCTAATAATCCCAAATTACGGAACTATACCATGTATAAAACAGATAGACTAACTGGAAGTGGAGGAGGAACTGCTATATACATTAAAAACTATCTAAGCCACAATGTTCTGACCAATCCCCAAACCAAGAACCTAGAGATAACTGGCATAGAAGTTAATACCAACAACGCTGGAAATATCAAAATCTACGCTGTATATAATCCACCCAGCATTCCATTGCTGGTATCTGATTTGGACCCCATTCTCGGCTTCTCCGATTCCATCATCATGGCTGGTGACTTTAATGCCAAACATACAGCCTGGCATAGCTCCATAATTAATGACAAGGGTCGAATTCTAAACCATTACGCAACACAAAATTCTATTGTTGTAACCGGACCTACAGAGCCCACCCATCACAGCCCAACTGGAAGTTCAGATGTACTTGACATAGTTGTCCTCAAAAACATCAGATATCAATACCAGCTGGAAGCAATAAATGAACTTTCATCAGATCACAACCCTATTCTGCTTAAACTTGGCACACAAGAACAATTCTCCCCTCCTCACTCTTTCATATCTTGGGACAAACTCACCAGAATCTTACCTGATCACATTGGCCCAGTTCCTACTATTCACACTAAAGAGGAGATAGAAATGGCTGTAAACAACTTTACCATCCAAATCAAAAATGCAATAAAGGCAGTCACCCAAACCACAGTTCCTCACCCTAGTGGACGGATCCCCGAAGAAATTATGGATTTAATTAGACTGAAAAACAAAGCCAGAAAGCGGTATCATAACACAAGAGCCCCTCAAGATAAAGCAAACTTGAACAAATTAAACAGACAAGTACGGGAAGCCCTCCAGACACATCGAAACCAACAGTGGGAATCTAAGCTAACAAATTTAAACCCTGAGGACAACTCCATATGGAAGTTTATGAGAACCTTCCGCACCAAAAGGCAACTTTTACCCCCAATTCAAACCTCAAAAGGAATAGCTCACAATGATGGGGAAAAAGCAGAGGCTCTAGCCGACAGCTTGGAAAGTCAGTGCAACCCCTCATATGAAAACTTGAACATCAATCTCATCTACAAGATTCACCGCCGAGTCAGGCAGGCCATAACAGAACAAAAAGATGATCTAGAATCTCTCACACCCACTTCTCCAACAGAAGTTATAAACATTATAACCCACCTGAACAACAATAAAGCTCCAGGCCCAGATGGAATTACGAACAGAATAATCAAACTACTCCCCAGAAAAGCCATTGTACATCTAGTCAATATAATTAATGCCATCCTCAGACTCCAGTATTTCCCTTTAACATGGAAAATAGCAGATGTCACACCAATTAAAAAGAGTGGAAAAAACACTCAACTCCCTGAAAACTACAGACCTATCAGTCTTTTGTCTAACCTTGGAAAGATAGCAGAAAAAGTAGTCCTTACCAGACTTCAATCACAAACGGACAAACTACATATAATCCCAAATGAGCAATTTGGATTCAGAAAAAACCATTCCACCGTTCAGCAGATTCACAGGTTGATCGAGTACATTTCCGAAGGTTTCAATCGGAATCTTCATACAGCTGCAGTCTTTTTAGATGCCGCAAAGGCTTTTGATAAGGTGTGGCACCAAGGTCTTCTCTACAAGCTTATCGCATTCAATATACCTATTCAGCTAGTTAAAATAATTCACTCTTACCTCAGAGACAGATACATGCAAGTCAAAATACATGAAACTGTATCAACCAGACGCAAGGTTCTGGCAGGAGTACCGCAGGGCTCACTCTTGGCCCCCTTGCTGTTTTCTATCTATATTGCTGATATCCCTCAAAACCCAAGCTCAACAATCACTGCATTATATGCTGATGACACTGCATTATTAGCAAGATCTCTCAGCCCAAAACTGGCTATTAAGAGACTCCAAAGCAGCATTCACACACTGGAAAGATGGCTAATGGATTGGAGAATTCAAGCCAATCCACAGAAGAGCTCAGCCATACTGTTCACCAGAAAAAAGCCTCAAATCAAGGAAGATATACATTTACTAGGTGTTAAAGTCCCATGGCAGAATACAGTCAAATATCTTGGAGTAATTCTGGATAAAAAACTACAATTCACCAACCATATAGAACACATAAGTTCAAAGACGTCTAAAGCAATAGCGCAACTCTACCCCATGATCAACAGAAAAAGTAAATTATATACTCAAAACAAACTGCTCATATACAAGATGGTAATACGCCCAGTCATAACTTATGCATCTCCTGCGTGGAGTCACACTTCGAAGGCAAATATTCAGAAGCTGCAGAGATTGCAAAACAAATGTCTGAGAATGAGTTTAGATGCTCCATGGTTTATCAGAAACTCCCAAATTCACAGAGACGTCAACATTCCCTACATCACCACTCTTCTTCATGACCTAGCTGAAAAGTTCTTCAATAAGACGATTAATCATCCGAACCCACTGATCAAACAAGCATCAGACTACAACGAAGCAGATTTCTACAAATACAAGAGACCCAAGTCAATTCTATGCTCGGCTGAAAACAGTTAATCTCGCTGCCCTTTCAGGGCGAGCTTAATGCTCAATAATTTTCCACCCAAAGAACTTTCCTTTTCAGATGAAGGGGAATATGAAAAGCATTTATGCTTCACCCATCAAGTCAGAACCGTTATGCGTTATGCGTGGTATCTCCAGCTCTGGGCCTGGCTCCCACTGAAGAGACCTGTTTCCAGCGGCTGCGAGAGAAAGCTCCATGTTCCAGTCCTTCTTCAAACCTGTTCCAGCGGATTCCAGCAACAGTTTACGAGAACCGAAAAGAGAGCTCCGATTGAAGTCTTGCTACCAACAGGGTCCTGCCTTGGTAAGATTCCTTGTTCTTTTTGTGGGTTTTTTAGGCCTATACACGGCATTCTGCTACTCTATAGGAAAGGAATAGACTATCCTTGGAAAGTCTTCTTCCTTTCTTTCTTTAAGTAATAATGTCTTCGGTTTTACCGAGGGTAAGAACCCTCGGGTTCGAAATTGATGCTAATATTGAGAAGAGGACGTTTGCGAAGACTATAATTAACTATGTCGGGGCAGACAACATTTCTGGTTTTACCCCTTACGGGGGGGGAAGGTTTCAAGTTGTATGCACTAATGTTGCAACTAGAGAAGAATTACTGAAAGGAGTCGAGTGCCAGGGAAAAGTTTTTCATCCTTTTGTGGTAGGAAGTTTTTCCAAAAGTGTAAGAATAGATCGTTTCCCAATTGAATATCTTGAAGAAGACACTGACATCATCACTAAAGTCTTCTCGAAATGGGGAGCCGTGCGTGATATAAAAATTGGCACGGACGCTGACTTCCCTCAGTGGAAGTCAGGTGAAGTCACCTTTTCCATCATGATGAAGGCAGAAATTCCGAATTTCGTCAAGATAGGATCGGCCAGGGTAATGGTCAGCTACCCTGGCGTAAAGCGACAGTGTTTTAAGTGCGGTGCCCTCACGCATCTCGGGGCTCAGTGCCCGAAAATGAAATGCAGGAACTGCCTGACAGTGGGCCATACATTGCAGAATTGCCAGTCGGCCTGCTTAAAATGTGGTAACACAGACCATAAAGTGGACACCTGTCCAAGTAGAAACCATGCAGAAAGAGTGGGAGGTACTATTACGCCCAACACTGCAACACCGGAAAACAATATCAGTGGCATGGAGCAGAACGACTTCCCAACCCTGGAGGCTGCACATGAAAGGGCAGCAACAAAGAATCACACCGCCACATCGCAAAATGAAGCAACAGAGAAACCTACAGCCAAAATTGTAGAAGCAGCCAGGAAAGACACAAAGCATGAGGAGCCAGCCAACGACCAAACCACCACCACAGAAAATAAACAGAAACACCAGCAGGAAGGTCCTATCATGGTAGTTGAAGAAATAACAGAAGAAGACACAGTAGAAATGGAAATTCATAGCGAAGAAACCACACAAAAAAGGCCAGGCAGCCCTGAAGAAGGGAATGTAAAAAAACCAAAACCAGGGAGTCCGGGCATAGCTGAACCTGGAAAGGTAATAGCAGAACCCACAAAGTACCCTTATGCAAAAGCCAATGCGACAATACTACATCTACTAAAAGACTTCCCTGAGGAAGAGAAGGCTTTACGAAATGGTATAGAAGCATTCGGGGATATCCTACTTATCCTCACAGGGAAAAACGGGCCTAAAGTGGTAAGCGCAGAGTGGAACGATATGTTTGTTGAAGACATAGACGAAATCACTCCAGAACAAATCGAAGAATTTATTGATGCAAAGGATGACGCAGGAGCAGCATTGTACAGAGGCCTAGGAATGTTAAACTACTCCCGCGGAGAAAAGTTAGCAGATCACATCCTCAAAACCCACAACAACAGAAAGCAGGAGGATGTAAGCCTTGCTTAACAGGCAGACAAGTCAGTAGATTCGTCGTACTGAGCGACCAGACTCGGGAAAAAAAAAAAAAAAAAAAAAAAAAAAATCCCCTTTTTCTCTTTCCATTTCAGATTAGAAAATGTTGTTATGATAAGGTATTTGTCTATTCCACAGGAGGGGGTACCCTGAGAACCTGGGCTGCGAAGGCCTACATCGAGGCGGTGCAGCTCCTTCTGAGCTGCATCACTCAGGCCAGGCTCTTCCCCCGCTCTTCTGGTCATTCAATTTGAAATTCCGAAATTCACCTAGTTTCTTATTTCTTTGGTTCTGTCTTACAAATTGTTATATGTACGTTTTAATGTTATTTACCAGTTTCCTTTTTCATGTGTTGCTTCTTTCATTTGTTTTTTCCCCCGCTTTCCTCGGGCGGTTATCTGAAGAGGTGACCGACCGAGGAAAGCTGAAAAGAACGGATGGAGGGAGATAATGTCGGAGATCTGCTTGGTGCTGACATTTAAGTCAGGCCAAGTAGATCGACTGAGGCCTCTTTTAACTATCTACTACTATCCACTCTACCTTTCACCTCCTCTCTCACTATCAAGCTGACTCTCAGCACAACTTTTTTTTAAATCTAAAGAGGCCAGTGATGAAAGGCATGAACTCCCATTCGACCTCAATAAAGGTCGAAACTAGTCTGGGTAGATGGCCAATCCCTTTAATGCATAACAGTATATATACATATCCACATAGGAAATGTGTTTTGCATTATGGGAGATACTGGGTTAGAAGTGCCTGGTAGCTTGCTCCACCTTTGCCACGAGTTGCCTTGGTGTTGCACTACTTACTGGATAAGATAGTACAACACTATATTTAGTCCTGAAGATATTTTCAGGCGCAAACTTTGTTTGCTCTCACTGGGATAAAGGATTAAACTAAATCTATTATAGTCTAACCTAGTGATAAATAAATTTTCAACATCCTCACTATCCCTAAAAAATATTCTTGACGTTATCTAGAAAAAGACATTCTAATTTAATCAATGACCTTCGCCGAAGGAGTCACTTCTACCTACCAGTTTCTCAGAAGCGTTCTGTTGAATTTTTATTCCCAGTCTATGTATACTTCCATGAGTACTGTTTTTACTGCGCTGGTTTCCAATACTCTTCTACTTTCTTGCATAGAGTATAAAAACATCATTCACGAACCTTTCGTTGCCGCTACAGCAATTCTCTGGAATAGCTCTCTGTAGGCAGTATTTATTCCCCAAGGATCTCCTTCTATTAAAACAGAACACCAACCGCTGCGACCCGACCTTATCGAACTCATATGAAATCTTCCCTTACTCTGCATGTCTCATCACGAAATTTATTTCATTCTGCGGACGTTATCCTCTCCCTTTAGTTCTAATTTGGCAACTTGTCAGCTCAGGGTCATGTAATAATATTTTGGAAGGTACATTTAATGCAGTAATTTAAATTTACTGTATTATTTAAATTCTATGACACTTGTTTTCTTTTTAAAAAGAGCAACATTTAAAGTTGAAATATTTACATATAACACATAGTTAAATTCTAAAACTTTTACTATTATTGCAAGTTATTATTATTAAAATTATCACAAAAAGCAAAACCGTTGAGGCCAGTATATTATAATATATCTGTTAATTGTGTGTGTGTGTGTGTGTGTGTGTGTGTGTGTGTGTGTGTGTGTGTGTGTGTGTGTGTGTGTGTGTGTGTGTGTGTGTGTGTGTGTGTGTGTGTGTGTGTGTTCTCTGACTAGTTTTGCTTGATGAAATTCCGAATTTCTGGCAGTAAGAAATTCTGCCTCTCCGCGTAGAGGCTAACTCACTTTCTACTGAAAAACTTTTATAGAGTTCCTTATATTTTAGATGGGATTTGAATCCTTGTTCGAACTGGAAAGCAAATATTGCATTGACCTTGCAATTTGTTATGGATATGCCTTTTCCTCCTAAGGAGCAAAAAATCTTTATTGTGGATCTTTTAATATCCATAATAATGGATATTAAAATAATGGATATTAATTTTAATGGATCGATTCTGGTATCTGATTTAAGGAATTGTTTTTCTAATTTTCCCCCCAGCCATTTCGCGAATTTATTAATAGGGGATTTAATCTCGTCACTTACAGAAAACGAACTTCCAACTGACACTATGAGATCGAGTCTCTATGTGATTATTTATGACTGTTCACACAATAATAGAAGTTAGAATTAGGAATACAAGTTTCAGTTGTCTTCAATGTTGTGTTACTTTCGTTGATCTATGCTACTGGGAATTTCTGTAATTTTTCAGCGATGACCCAGGTGAAAACTAATAGCCAACCGATTTTCAAAAAACTTACGCTAATACGTTTTGTTTACTTACTCCCTCTGAGGAGTAAGTAAACAATTGGTTATTAAAATAATATGTCACTGAGCATATGCAGCGTATAATTCGACACATGATAATGATATACTAACTAATTTTCAGTAATGAAGTTTTCTGTATTGTCATTTAAGGGGAGTTATAAAGGATTCTTTATAAAGGTCTGTTGTTTAAAGAGCTTTTCAACTGAAGATGAGTCCAGTCTCGTCGGAACGCGGTTTTCTTTTTTATGTGAGTTTGGTTTTTTAACTCGAAATCAGACAAACACAAGACACACTTAATTACATAGCTCATAGCCTCAGAACTTTCATGTTTGAAGTGAAATCTTTATGTCCTTCCTATATCTGCATAGTTGGAAAAATTAAATCATTTTTCGATTTATTAGACATCCTTGCAAACATAAAACATGATCTTGCATTATGACCGGTTTTGCAGTATTCTAAAGGTCACGTTCTTTAATCATATAAATCAACAGAAACCTTGTTATTCACTAGCATCAACGTTGTTTTCTCAAAGTAGTCTCAATACGCTAAAACAAACTCCAAGGTAACCGAAAAGTTTTAAACTTAATTAACTTTCCTGTCATAGCACTCGAAATAGTCATCTTTTGAGGTTATACGTTGCATAAAGGATGGTGCTATTGCCTTCATTATCTCCTTTTTTTTGAAATTCTCAGAGTACACTTTCGAATCTTTTCCCTTTAAAGTTTTTTTTTTTTTTTTCAATTTGGAGAAAAAGAGGCAAAATATTTACAGTCCATCCCTAAGTAAATAAATAGGGTCTGTCATACCTTTCTGTGTATTCTTTATTGGAAATTTCCTTTCTTGATGTTAATTTATGTTGCCTTTTACTGATCTCTCTCTCTCTCCCTCTCTATTAACTTCGTTAGGGATGACCGATACTTAAACGTTATTGTATTAGGTTTCAGCCTGACTATTAGGAAAGATTGTTTAGTGCAACTGGACTCACGGATATACTACTCCTTAACCTATCCAGTACCAGTAATTCGCTATATGTTTTTGGACGTATAGAAAAAATATGTTCTTATATTCTTATTTTCTACATATAGAAAATAAGAATATAAGAACATATTCATTTAAAGATATTATATAATGTGGTCGCTCATGGCAATAAACAAAAACAAAAATAAATCAATAGCCACAGGCGAAATTTACCCAGGTAAATTTACCTCTACAGATCGAAATTAGAACCAAGAGAGACCGTAACCTCCTAGCAATATACAGTTACTTCATAATTCTCTCTTCAACACGAAACTCCCGAAAAAAATATTTGCACATTCGACACCCTCCTCCGGTTCACATCTGCATTATTGCGTGGAACAAACTCGCTTCTATGCTGATAATTTAAGACATGAAAATATGAGGTGTGGGGAGTCTGGAAAGCTCTGATAAACACCTAGAACAAAAATTACATTAAAGCAACTGATATAACCACAAGAAAGAGCATACGATGATATAAGAATATAAGAACATAAGATACCTTCGTAACTCCGCTACTAGTATTTTCTTTCTTGTGGTTATATCAGTTGCTTTAATATCATTTTTGTTCTAGGTATTTATCAGAACTTTCCAGTCCCCCCTCCTCGTAAGATATACAAGATATTGCGAGATGATCTGATTAATTTCGAAGTCTAAAATGCTGATTAATCTGATATGCAGAAACCTCAAAATCAGCATGTAAGATGAACTTATCGTGCTTAGTTTGCAGAAACGAAAACTTTTAGCAACATCATACTGGTAGGGTTGTTAGTGAGTTTTCCAATAGGTCCTAAACAAACATGGTAGTAAAGATCAATTTAACCGAAAATATTTGCAAGAGTTGTGCTAGAATTCTCTGAAGGAAGATCATATCCATACAGTTCTAGTCAATCAGTGTTTAGAAGAATTTCGTTGTCCACTGTCACAATAACACTTTTTCTTAGTGAAGTCTGAAAACGGCAGCCAAATATTTTGAATCCAGAATAAGATTCCATTTTCTTTTCTAATATTTCATCTATCATGAAATATGAGTGACCGATTACAGTCATTATAATATCTCTGCACTTGTTCTGATTTGAAGACCAGTGGGTAGATATTTCAATTTAACCAAATTGATCAATAACGTTACACACACACACTGGATCACTGAATTAGAAACCTTTATGCAGATGTACGTAGAAGTCCCTTACGCAGGGCATATGCAAAAACTTAGCCATGTGCGTCACTACGTTTTCTAGGCTACTATTTAACAATGCTGCTGTCCGTAATCGCCAATAGGTTTAGAGTTTGAAGAAGACAGACGGTATTCAGTAAATCTTGCATTGCACTGTCCCCCCTCTACATGAAATGTGTATGAGGCCAATGGGCGCGTAGGTCCCACCCGAAATGAGAACCAGCGGTGGATGTATGGTTTTAGGGAGGTAGGTAATTTCGAGCTGAGCCAAGGAAGTTTCATGGTTTCTTCCCACAACACCACAACACTTATTGCTTTCTTTCTCACAAACACTGCTAGTAGACCAGTCTACAGAATTTTTGCTGGCAGGTCCCTAGACCTGCGAGATTTTATCAATTGTGAGGAATAGTGCCGTCATCGCTATGAGTGGGAAGAAGATGACGCTTACATAGAATCGCTCAATAGAGGTCAGGCGCTCAGCATTTTCAAAATATTTATAATAAAAATATTTGAGTACAAGTGGCCTGGCATCCTTAACTAATACTCCTTGTCCGGAGAAGATGACGAGGGCGAACACACTGCCTGCATGGAAAAGAAGCTGGATTTAGTGGTCTCCACTCCTACAGATTTTGAAGAGGTCCGTGCATGCGAGAAGTGCAAAACAACAACCACAGAGACACCCAAGGACAATGGAATGGATGAAGATTGTCCAATCTTGGACTCCCCTACCTCTCCGAAAGAGAAGGTACCCCGATCATTCTCAGTGAAAAGTGCAGCTGGACGTCCATAAGGACCACCATGTCCGATCTGCAAATATCATACAAAACAGCCAAAAATGTAGACGACGGCATAAACATAAAGATTCAGCCTGCCACTGTAATGGACTTCAGAAGATTGACTAAAGAGTTAGACTTGCAAGGAGCACAATATCACACCTTCTCCCTCAGCTCAGAGAAAAACTTGAAGGGGGTCTTCGAGGTGTTTCTGAGGACATATCTACAGATGAAGTCGCTGCTGATCTCTGCTATCAAGACCTACCACCCATCAAGGTCAGCAGAATGATCAAAGCTGACAGGAGCCCAATGCCTCTGGTCTTGGTTTAAATCCATCATCTGTGGACTTAAGATCAGTCCTGACCTCTTAGGAAAATGGCTTCAACTGGACAGTGCCAAAGAAGTGCCAAAGATGCTAGAAATTTGGCCATGCTCAGAAACTGTGCCGAGCAGAATTCAGATGCCTTAAGTGCGAGGAGAGCCACCCCACCAACACCTGCACCAAGCCAAAAACCACCCTGGCTAAGTGTGCCAACTATGGTGGTCCTCACTCATGTATGCAACACATGAAGAACAGACGGTCGGAGACAGCCAAACAGTCTTCCTCCTCTAGTACACAAATACCAGAGGCTCCTACACCACAGCCAGAGGCTCATCGGCCACAATCAGTGGCCTTCAAGAAAAGAGACCACCAACAGCAGAGAACTTATGCAGATAGATATGGCCAGTTCCAACAAGTCAACACAAGAACAGAATCAGCCAGTCAACAGCACCTATAAATCTGAATCTGGACTAATTCCTCTCTACACATCATTGCATGGAATGCAAATGTGTAGAGAGGAATTAGTCCAAGATTTTATTCAGAGATATCAGCCAGATATTGTTCTAATAAGTAATTAATTAATTCTCATAAGTGAGACACATCTAAGCCCCTCGGACAGCCCTAAAATTAGGGGATATCACTCATATAGAACAGGCTAACATCTAGGGGGGGCGGCACTGCCATCTTTATTAAAAATTATATCAAACACAATTCTGTAAATACTCCTCCAACCACTAACCTTGAGGTCACAGACGTGGAGGTTTCCACAAGCTCAGCTGGCAGACTGAAAATCTATGCGGCCTTCAACCTGCTGTTAAAAACCCTACTACAAACAGATCTAAATGTCATCCTGGGCGCTAGAGAACAAATCATTATTGCCATGGATCTAAATTCGAAACATATTGCATGGAACTGTAGAACCACCAACAAGAACGATCAAATCCTCTTCAGCTATGCAGGCTTTAATTCTGAAGTTGTGACAGGCTCCTCTGAACCAACCCATCACAGTACGTTCGGCACTGATGACATCCTGGATATAGCTAACCTGCAAAATATCAAATTTCAGTACAGCCTAAAAGCATTGAATGAGCTAACATCTCATCAGAACCCAGTTCTACTCCAACTGGGAAAACACCAGCATATGTCTCCTCCCTCTAACTAATTTATATCTTGAGAAATTATCAAATGTATTCCTGTGGACTACATCGGTCCTGCTCCTCATGTAAGTTCAAAAGAAGATTTCGCAATTGCAGTTGGACCGAAACTGCAACCATAGACATCGGGTTCTTGTCAGCTTTGATAATTCTGTTGACCTTGATGGGTGGTAGGTCTTGATAGCAGAGATCAGCAGCGGTTTCACCTGTAAATATAACAGTTCATTTCCACTGTTAGTTAATGAGAGATAGCTAGCCCTAGACCATCACTAATTATAAGCAGCAACCAATGAAGAGACTGCCAAAGAAGTGCTGCCATCTCTTGGTATCTAACTCTAACAGGATATATCATTGTCTGAAATAGGTTCTAAGGCCGATTTTCTTGAGTTTACAGGACGAAAAACTCGAGCTTCGGGGAGAAAAAATAACCCACTTGCCCGTGTCAGCAATCGACTAACTAGAAAACTGGCTGAAGAAAGGCTTAGAAAAATTTCCTCCAGTCGGAAACTAGACGAGAACGTAAATCTCTCTTTGGATGCCCTACCACAGAGGATGCGAACGTCACTTCCACTGAGCTACATGGCTAAATAAAGCATAAATTAATGTCATCTTTATATGGGAGGGCGCGTCCCTGCTCGTCTAACTTGTCGTTCTCCACTTCAATTCGAAGTTCAGGACGCTGCTACTTGGATTTCGTGTTATTATTTGTGTATCACTCGATAACTCCTCCAATGCATTTTTCTTTTCCGATAGAAAGTATGTGGAGATTTGTTAGCCCTAACAATCTTTCAGAAATTGGTAGGTAGCTGGTTATGCTCTTAGTCAAGATCAAAGACTGAGCTAATAGTTTTTAATGATTTCGAAAGCATCGCGCAGAAAGGCATACCAAGCAACTGTAGCCATCTCTCTCTCTCTCTCTCTCTCTCTCTCTCTCTCTGAAAAGGCCCAGAAAAGTGTTCCTCTACTTGGCAGCTAGAGAAACTATAAACAATAATATTTATTTCTTTACTTATATATATATTTATTTTTATTTATTTATTTATTTTTTTTTTAATGAAAGGAATATGTTTAATCTTTCCATAAATAATATATTAGAATAACATTTTTATTTACATTTACATTTATGTTATGCTATATAGATGGCGTGTTATGAGCTGAACTGATTGGTTAGTTTGTTTCTGATGGTCGTGACATTTATTAAGAAAAAATGTGTCAAGTAAATAACTAAGTAATAATATTTTTTGTTGGCTCCTAAAAATCACACGAAGATCGTAGAATTTGTTGAAAAAATATAACGCTTTTATTGTTAAAAAGAGCCCATTCAAAAAAATGGTGAGTTTTGTCAGCGACGTTGATTCAATGCTGTGAGCTGAAAGCCCAATTCACGTGGGTTTCTGTTATTTTTAATTTTTCTGTTATTTTGTGTAGAATATTTACGTTTTTCGGTGATATAAGGTTATAAAAGAACATTAAGAAAATAGTAGTTATTAAAGGAAACTGTTAAATAAATACATTTATAAAATAATATACAAATTATCACCTATAAATGATTAAAGAAATTACAATAATTTGAATTATGTTTTCTAACAAGAAACAAAACAAGATTTGCATTTAAAAATACTTCATGTTTGAAAACCTAGAGTTAACGAGAATACAACCTTCTGCGAAGAAATCTGCCCAAGAGTTAGTTAGTTAGTGCTGTTTATTCCTCATATAACAGTACTTAATTATGCTTAATAACTTTTTTTCGGGTTGTTAATTTTTTTCGAATTTTCTCTTATGTACACCAGCACCCCGTAGAGGAATTTATAGCAGCAATTAATAAACAAGAATATGACGGAATTACACAGTTCCTTTTAAAGAAAGGAAAAATCCCTGTATTAAATCTGTTTCTAAATTGTTAATGTAAGATTTTTAACTTCCAGAATTCTTATATGCTTAAATATGATGGTCTGATCTGCCAGAGTCAACTTTAACCTCGCTCACTTTCTGCACTGTTCAAGGGAACACTCCAATTTAACCATGCTTGTTGAGCAGTGTAGCCATTGTGTTTAAGATCACAGTAATCCTTAATACTAGGTGTCCAAGCACGGATTGGATTTGAAATGGCTCTTCCTGGCTTATTTTCTCCCTTCCTGAACAGCTCTATCCAAAGATAGTGTCATAGAAACCAACAACCTGTAATGGGCCTATTCTAAAAGTTAATTAAGCTTTCTGCATTATAACAATCTTATATTACTACAGAATTTGCTAATTAATTTATTCATTAATATAAGATTATACTAAGGATTTGCTAATATGTATAATGCATGTTCAAGGAATGTCCAGAAAAATTAAGTGTTATGATTTTTTTCTAAATTCATTTGTGACTTGGATTTAGCAGAGTCATAAGGTTTCTATTGAAATGATTATATCTGAATATTTAACAACATTTGATTTTCTCCAAAAATGATTTTCCCTTCTTCAAGTGAAAATATGACTTGCAGTTTTATATTTTTCAATGGTGTTGGTATTTGTAAATATGTGTTGTGATGTTAAGTGGTGCTCTTATAACTACAGTAAGTCATAACTTTGCTTCCTTTTTTTTTTTTTTTTTTGCTGTTATTATGATCATCATTATATACCTTATCTTGAACTCATTCATAATAGATGCACTCATGATTTCACCATGCAAAATGTTCCATTCATTGGCCACTCTATGAGAGAAAAATTAAGCTCTATTTTCTTAATAGCACACAAATTAAATTTTCTCAGATGTCCACTGGCCTCTCCTTGCTTTTTATATGGAAAAGGGATGTTATAGGATACTGACTGATGGAAAAAGTCCATCAGTCAGTATCCTATAGCATCCTTTCAGATGTTTATCGCATCTATTGTATTGCCCTCCCCTTCTCCTGTTGGTCCTCCCCTTCTCCTGTTGGTCTTCTCCTGACCAGTGTCTATGGTCCATATGCTTCTAGTCTGTTTGTCTCCATAATCTACATTCCATAATCTCGATATCATCTTTGCAACTCCTTGCACTTTCTCAACAGCTTCACCCCCCCCGCCTTTCTCAGACCTCAAATCTGGGCACAGTAGTCCAGGTGCGATTATATCAATCCATTGTAAAGAGGCAAAATTGTTATTATTATTATTCATGGGCATCTCCATGAAGTCTGTAGATCTGTTACAGTAGGTGCACTTAACATTTCACCATCACTTGCACAATACCTGTTACAGTCACTTTGATCTCTCACAACTCATTAGCAACTCATTCATCCATCCCTCTCCAAAGCAGTAAATCTAGTCCTCACACTGCTCTTAACCATACTACTCAGTTTCCAGGGATGGAACTAGTTCTTTCTTTTAAAGTAAATCACTTTACTTCGTTCTATTTAAATTTCTTTTAAGATATTTAAAAATTATCTTAAAACAAAAATCATTCCTGTCATCTGAAAATCACTTGCAAAATAATTAACTGTGAATGACACATCAGTGAAAGGCAAAGCCATGAATTGCCATTCTGCCTGCATAATGCATTCCAAAAACTACATCATATGCACATTTTTCTGTAAATTTAATTTTATATCAGTTAATGTTTGGTGAAAGATATTTAGTCAATTTAATATTTCACCAATGTAGTACACAACCGGTAATTTTTTCATCCCCAGTGTACTAGTAGTACGTATAAATATTTACTTGAAAAAAAAATTTAAGAAGTCATGTTTTATTAATGGAGATAGCTAAATTTCATAGCTACATTAATATAATTCCTTTAATGCATTAATTAATATAGTAACATAAAGAAATTCAAACTTACAGCCTAAAGTCAGGAAAATGAAAGCTGGACAGATGAAACGAATGATCAGTTTACGAGATGCAAGAATGTGAGTATTAGTTTACCTGTTTGAGATAACTGCTATTAAAAAATAAAATTCTTTGGTATCTTATAGCAATTGGACACTAGGCAACAAACTAGTAGTTGCTAACTTCCTCATCTATTATAGATGGATCAATGAGTGGTTTATAAGTTAGAAATGAGAATCTATATATTGTATTAATTTAATATTTTTAATATTATAATAGAATTTTATTTAAATGAATTAAACAGTATAAGTCAAAGATTTAATTTGCAACAATTACTTTTAAGATGAACTAATAGCAATCAAATGATACACACACGTGCACAATTAACAGAAATTTTTTTTTTATTAATGTGTGGTAGGTGGCATTATGAATGATGAGTTATATAGTGTAGACCATAGGTAGCCAACAGCAGGGCCGCATGCGTCCTGTAACGTGATTTTCTGCGGCCCGTGGCAGGATAAAAACTATATTAAATTATATTGATAATATATGTATTATCAATTTAGCTATTAGTTTCGACCAGATTTCTGATTGATATGCTAGTTATATTCATTATTTCTGATGACAGAAACAATTCGTCAACAGTCGTGACAAAGAAGCTGACTGACTGATGACCACCTTCAGGATTTGTTACGAATATCGTCATCGTTGAAAATTGACTTTGATGAACTTGTTGCTGCACATAAACGCCCACGGTGTTCTCATTAAGTTGTATTACATGTATGTAATTAAATTTAATTTAACAACTTATATTTAAACCAGTCAAGTATTTTATATTGTTCTCCCAGTAGTAAAATGATTTAACAAATATAGTAATTCAATATATATATATATATATATATATATATATATATATATATATATATATATATAACTATTGCCTTGAAAAAATGCAGAGTTTATTTTTATTTAAGTTCTGTCTAAAAGTGTGCGGCCCATTACGCTACCACTCATCATATATTCGCCCTCGTATAGAATGAAGTTGGCCATGCTTGGTGTAGACAGTAAGGTATGGTTGTATGGTGTAGAGTTCATTCCTGCAACAACTTCTTCAATTCCATGGAAGTGTGATATAATAACAGTAATACTTTCAAAAATTACAGTATTATATATTTATCCACATTAAGGCATCCATCTATAATTTTTTTTGTAACTATGTCAACTTACCTATTCTTAATCAAGAATCTCAGCTTCACAGAGAGCTTTTATCCAAAAAAAAAAAAAAAAATAGTAGCACATACAGAAGCTTTTGGTCAAAAAATCTAAATGCTTTAACAGAATAATGTTTTTAAAACAAGGTAACTTAGGTTATTTCATCCTTTTGCAGAATTAAAGAAATTTTTCAGTCACGTAGGGGTTCATCGTATTTATATACAGGCCGGCAAATCTCTGTTGATTCTTCAACTCAGTGAATCTGAAAATTCTTCGACCCTTTAAGCTGTTGAAATAATTTTCATTACTCCCCCCCCCCCCTGTCTGTTGGATTCTTAAAAGGAGTTTTTAATTTAACTCTTGATGGTATCATATAGAAGTTTAATTTACTTGTCAACTGTTCTAGGACTTCATTTCTAATGCCACTAATAACATGAATAAATTAATTAATATATCTGGCTGCCCACTCACTTATGATGAAATTTCAGTCTTATCTCAAGGTCATGACTATGCTGTTTCTTGATAAACTTATCAATAATGGACTTTTTTTTTTTTTTTCATCTTATAGATAAAGGTTTACATTCTGTTCCTTCAGAATGAACTACAGGCAAAGCAGTAGTACGTAGAAAAATCACATAACAATAAGGAAATCTTCCATAAGTATTCTTTCCTATCCTATACAAGGATAGGAAAGAATACTTATGGACGATTTCCTTATTGTTATGTGATTTTTGTACTTACTGTCTTACCTCCCTCCCCTTGTTTGATCATATTGTTAGCCAGATTAAGAAACTTAATAAAGTTGATAATGTTCCCAGTTAGGATGAAGATTTAAAGAGGAAACTCAAGGCCTTTTACTCTCATCCTCCTGAATTATATGGTCTTCCAACGATCCACAAACCTGACATTTCTTTAAGGCCTGTCATCAGTCATATTGGTTGTTCCATGTACACCGTTTCTAGGTACACAGGGAAATCTGCCTCATATATTAAGAAAACTCTTTGGACTTAAGAAAAAAAAGAAGCAAAATGTGAACTTCATTTAAGCCTTTCAGATATGATTAGCTTTGCTATATTCTCATTTTTCACCAGTGTTTCTGTAGCAGGTACCATTAATTGCCTCAACAAGATTTTAGTGTTCAAGATAAATTATATCAATAGATTGAAGGTACAGCAATGGAATTTTTTTTTTCTATGCTTTTTAACTACTTTATGAAGTTTTTTGAAGATCATCTCCTTAATGACATTTCTCCTAAACCTATGCAGTGATACTGATATGTGGATAATGTATTTTTTCTGTGTGGAGTGGTTCTCTATTGGATTCAGCACCTTCATCTCAAAGATAAATGCAATTCATCCTAGTATTCAGTTCACCTGTACAGCAGGGAATGATATTCCATTTATTATTATTAGATGCCTCCAGGGAGTCCAAAGACTCATCGAGGGAGAGTATGCCAACAGCATCGAATGATTGGTCCCCTTCCAACTACTAACCGCACTCAAACTTACTTAACTGAGCCATTAGTAGCAGAGGCTCTACCAATTGACCAACTTTTGCCGGCTTTCACCATTATATCCATGCTATATCACATCATCTTACTCAGTGACAATACCCTTTCCAACCAAATTATGGACTGTTGGGACAAATATTTAACCCAAGAGAGTGCTCTCTCTCTCTCTCTCTCTCTCTCTCCTTGCTAGACACAATGTTAGAAATTTAATATTTCTAACACTGTTAGAAATTTAATATTTCAATGTTAAAAACTGTGCAGTCCAAATCTTGCTTGTCAGATATAACTCTCATAGATAGTGACATTACAGTTAGTTTCAGTATAGCTTCCATTTATCACTAGTGTCCCCTATAAAGACTTATAGGGGACACTAGTGATAAATGAACTTATTCAGGCACTCTGGTTATTATACTTAGCATAAAAATCTTAGCCAAGTGGCTATGCGCTTTCCAACCATATGCCTGGGAAAGTGATGTCCTGAGTTCGATTCCCGTCGCTAGCGTGAGGAGCTTAGGATCTTTCTCAGACATAGCCAAGTTAGCCAGTCTTGGGTGGACTGCAGGATTTTTCTCCCCAGTTTATCTGGGATTTTTCATCCTGCAAACACGCAAACCAGCCTTAAAAACTCAAAGAACTCAATGCTTCTACAGACATAGGATACACTAGGAGACATATGGCTATACATAGGGCTATCCTTTTGTGCGGTTGCTGTTAAATGAATAGAAATCCCTCAACACTGCAAGGTATAAGAGAAGAAGATGAAAAAGTTATAGATTGAAGGCAAAAGGAAGAAGAAGATGAAAAAGTTATAGATTGAAGGCATAGCTATGATTTCCCTCTTCTCTTTCTCTCTCACCAATCTTTTCATGAAACTTTGAAAAAGATTGTCCTAAACCAGAAAACAGTTTATGATAGCCTCACATGTTTCTTTAAATTTTCTTTCATACAGTGTTGCATTTTTCTGTTTTACTGGCCAGTAAAACAGAAAAATGTAGTGACTACTGCTTTCTATTCAATACAATGAATGAAAGAATCATTACTTTATTTTTCATATTTGAGTTTGTCTAAGTTATATAAGATGGGCCATCTCTCAAGACCATTCAGAAGTTATTATCATAAGGATGATCTCAAGACATATTGCCCATCCTGTAGTAATCAGTTTGAAATACTTTTTTTTTATGTTATATAGTATTGATTTGATAGTAGCATGTTACTTTAGCTTTGTATAACATTGAAAAGACATAAGGATGATCATGAAATATTGCCTTAGCTTCATTCTGGTAATTTAAGAAGTTTTAAGTAGCAGTTTAGTTGAATCTGTGCAAATTGCTTTGTGTCAGCATTGGTTGATTTTAGACTCTAAAATGTGACAACTATTTTCTGTAATTCTCAAATTTTCTATAAAATTCTCGAATATTACTTGAATATCGCAAAATTTCTCCCCACCCCCTTTTTTTCCCTTTCATATTGGCAAAATGAGAATGTTGCAGGAATACAGAACTTATTTTTGATATCATACATAGCATAAACAAACAATTATTTGACTGTTTATACAAATATTATGAAGATTTTTCCTCCCCTTTCAACCCTTCCCAATAAAAATCTGATTTTACTCATAAAAATTTAAGTAATTTCTAGTTGAATTTTGAAATAAAAATACATTTGTCCTTTACATTTGCAAATGAATTGAATTAGTTAATTCAGTTTTTATATTTAGTACTTGCATATGAAAATGCTTGGAAACTTAATTATTGGAGATAGTTTACTTTATATATATTATAATTTATTTTATTTTATTTCTTTTTAGCAATGAGAAAGACAGAAAACCACCACCCAAAGAATCAAAGAAACCTGATCCTTCTGCAGTTAAAATTCATGAAGCGTAAGTTTATCTTGGAAACAATATATGTACAACCCATACTTCTTTGACTTAATTGGTTCCTGGAAAGCTGTCATAAATCGAACCCTAACTTCCCATAGGCTTAGTGTTATGAATTGCAATTTCATTCATGGAAATATAATTTGAATTAAATAATATCACACAAAAATCAACACCAAATTTAAAATACATCACTTAAATAATGAAATGATAAAGAATATCATATATGTAATTATGCAAAAGTGAACATGTTACAGGGTATACTGTTTAGCATTTTTAAAAATATAAATCTAACAGTAGTTTTTTCTGAACTAAGGTGTCTTTTTCTTTTCTTGATAATTCATGGAAGGAATGGTGAGAATGTATAAGTTCAGCTACAGTATGTAGATGTGACAATTATATGAATATCATTGAGTATGGTTATGAATCAGGTGAAGGAATGGAAATTTACATTCCTTCATCTGATTTTACTTTGAGTTTAGACTTTTTTGAGTGTGTCTGTTGATGGAAAAGAGAAAGTTGTCCAACTGGACCAAGCAGACTATAGATGCAAGTATAGGAAAAAGTGAGGAAGTAACTTATTATGTCTATACACAAATACTAAGAGCTTCAAAAACAAAAGGGTAATTTGTTGCCTTGGTGAATATGTTTTGGCCTATGATTATTGGCATTAGTGAAAAAACCTGGCTATCAGATGCAATAACTGAAATCAAATGTAAAGAGTATAGTGTTTTTTAGATAGAAGAGGAAGGGGGGATTTACTACTAATGCTATCACATGTGTTGTGTCATGAGAGCAAAAAATAAAGTCCCATGTAGCAGCGAGTTTGAGGCTCTCTGGTGTCAAGTAAAGGATAGCAGGATAATATATATATAGTAGACTTGCTACAGACCTGATGGTGGCTGCTGGGAATGATGAAATGCATTACCAATTTACCCTCATAGGTACTAACTAAGCAAGTAATCATTATGGATGACTTAAATTATCCAAACATTGATTGGATAGAAGAGAAATCTGATGATAAGAATGAAGGAAAATATAGTGAGATTTGTAAGACAGCTTTCTCAAGCAGTATGGGAAAGAAGGAACTTGAAATCAAAGAGTGTTAGTAATTACTAAAGAAAGAGCCATACAGCTTCATTTTGGGGATGTAAAATTACATAGGAAAAGTGGATATTAAAGATCCAAAATTATTTTAAGCCAAATGTTTGTAGAAACTATGAAAGTTTCGTACATTTGATCTGAGAGCTTACAATCCTCAGCATTGGAGTTGCCTCAGCTTGCGCTATGGCGGTCGTGTTCTTTTAAGTAGTGCAAGCTAAAGCAACTTAAAAGAACATGACTGCCATAGTGCAAGCTAAGGCAACTCCAATGTCAAGGTTTGTATTCTCATAAGCTTTCAGGTCAAATTTACAAAACTTTCATAGTTTCTACAAACATTTGGCTTTGAAATAATATTGGCTCTTTAATATCCACTTTTTCCTGTGTAATTTTACATTGCTGAAATGAAGCCATATGGCTCTTTCTTTAGTAATTACTTTTGTGGCGGTTGTGTTCTTTTAAGTAGTGCAAGCTAAGGGAACTCCGATGCTGGGGATTATGTTCTCATAAGCTCTCAGGTCAAATTTATGAAACTCATAGTTTATACAAACATTCAGCCTTGAAATAATGTTGGATCTTTAATATTCAATTTTCCTATGTAATTTTATATCACTGAAATGAAGCCATATGGCTCTTTCTTTAGTAATTACTTTTAGGCATGGCCAAGCGTTCACTTATGAAAATACATTTCTCTGACATTTGATTTCTTTAGTGCTAAATGAAAGTTTTTGCTCTCTTAAGGTTTCTGCCCGGTCTCTGAAGAGAATCAACCAGTTTGAAACAGCTGTCAGGCCGGTGAAATCTTTATGTAATGCACTAATAAAAGGCGAACATATGAACGCTTGGGCAGTATTCACATTCTTTTAAGTAGTGCAAGCTAAGGCAACTCCAATGCCGAGGATTGTATTCTCATAAGCTTTCAGGTCAAGTTTACAAAACTTTCATAGTTTCTTTCACTACAAACATTCAGCTTTGTTTTATCCAGTTAGTGACTGAGCATGCTGTACTGTCTTGAGAAGTAGTCAACTGTATGGATGTTCCAATTAGAACTGGTTTCATGCTAAACAAAACAGGTTATATGCTATCAGCAATGCATGGGAAGCATTGAAAAGTCTTTAATGAGGCAGTATCTGAATGTGTCCCTAGAGTTTGAATAACAAATAGGGTGAGAATGAAATAAACGTGCAACCTTATTAAGCAAGAGATCCATAATAAGAAGAAGATGTTGAAAGAATACAATGAGAGTGAGAGAAGTTATGAAATAGATAAAAGCCAGAAAAGTTGAGTATTGTACAGAAAGCTAAATCAGAGTATGAAAAGAAATTGACTGTGCAGGCTAAAGGTAACTCAAAATAATTTTATTGCTGTGCTGCAAATAAAAGAAAATATAAATATAAATGAATATAAAGAATAACTAGTGAAGAATACAGACAGTACTCTTACTTTTGTGTCAGAAGCAGATGAGGTTGTTCAAATAAGTTGTTTATTTTGCTAAGATCTCTCAACCAGGTATATGTAACATGGGGCACAATGCTGCCACTACACTGGATGAAGAGATAGAAATGCAGAATGAGATTCATGAGCTGTTGCATAACTTGGATATCAATTTAGCAATAGGGCCAGATGGAATATCAACATGTGTGCTAAAGAAATGTTCAGCTGAAATGGCTTGGCCTTTGACATGTTTATATAGCTTGAGTCTCAGCTCAGGAAATAGGAAATGATCCCACAGGAATGGAAAGAATTGTATGATAGTGCTCATGAATTGCTCATGGATTTTTTGTACCCCAAAAGATTGTGTTGTGTCAATTCACGTGGCTAATGTGAAAAGTGGCTTCATCACTAAACGCCATCAGATACACAATGTCCGGTTGGATATTTGCAATTTCTGCTAAAATCTGGCAGCATTCCACACGAAAACATTATTGACCTTCTGTCAATGCTTGGACGAGTTGGATATAGTACAGGCACATTCTGAGGTCCTGCTTTAAAATTCTCCACACAGTTTTCTGTGAAATCTCTGTTTCCAAACTGCATCATATGGTAGACTTTCCTGGATCATTCGGAATTGATTGCTAAATAACAGATGTTAATTTCACTTCTATCTGTTCTGAGACATCTGGCATTACCTTTGTACTAGTTCACAACTGAGCCAGTCCAAACAATTTGTATATACAATGAGACCCACCAAGGCAGTTTAATGGCTTGGTGGGTCTCGTTGAAATTGTTCTTCAGACTTCCTGTGGACTATGTCCTGTGGATATGGTTGGAGAACAAAACACTTCCATCAAGCTTTCTTTGTTTTATCTGATTATGGACTTAAAATAAGTGCAGCAAAAACTAAAATAATGGTGGCAAGTTCAAAGGAACAAAATAAGATAGATAAAATAGTGATTAGAAGAAAGAATATTGAACAACTAAAATCATTCATATATCTGGGAGGAAGTATTTAAAACAGAAGATGTAAATTGGAAAAATTGCAAAAGAAGTATTAAAGGAAAAGAGTTCATTTATTACACGTAAAATAGAAAATATCCTGACCAATCTGCATCAAACAAGTAACAAATATGATATGAAAATCAATTTTAGTAAAACAAAACCGATGGTAATAGGAAGAAAAAGGGAAGCAATCCAAATGAAAATGGGGAAACAATAATATAGAACAAGTAAAGCAGTTCAATTACCTAGGTAAAATGATCACTGAAGATCTAGACTATTTCGAAACCATCAAACACAGAATCAATAATGGGTGGATAACAATGGGCAGACTACAAAAAATATGGAACAATAAAAGATTAACCTCTCTACATGTTATTCAGTAGGTGTTACAGATTCGTATCCAGATTTTGCTGGATGTCTATAGACGTCATGGCCGGTTGGGGTGTTAAGCAAAGAACTCAAATTAAAGATATACAAAACAATGATAATTCCCACAGTACTCTATGGCTCAGAATGCTGGATCTTAAGAAAAAAAGAAACTGCTAAACTCAATGCTTTTGAAATGAAATGCCTAAGAAAAATCAATAGAACAAACTGGACAGAAAGAAAAACAAATGAAAAAGTCAGAGAAGAACTTAACTTTATAGAAACAATAATTGCAGCACTAAAAAAAGAACAAACTAAGCTGGTTTGGACATGTTTCAAGAATGAACCCAGAAAGACTACCAAATATGTTATTAAATGGTAGAATTGAAGGACAGCCCTAGCAAAGGAAGACCAAGAAAGAAATGGATTGACAACATTAAAGAAAGCACCCCACTTAAACTCCATAATAGAACTTCATAAAAAGACAGCAGACCGAAAGAAATGGCGAAAATTCATCTTTGAGGAACTCAACCCGCCATGAGCGGAAGAGGAGAAGAAGAAAATAAGCAAATGGAAAAGATTTATAAAAATATTTGAAGTATATTCTTATATGGTCATGAGACTTGGACTATAACAGCAAAAGACTGGAAAAGAATTTTATAATATGTTGTGTTTGAAATGTACTGTTGGAGAGCATTGCTTGGCATAAATTAGAGAGAAAGAAAAACCAATGAAGAAGTCTTGCATGAGCCCAGTATTGGAGAAAACAATCATAGAAAGAAAGATGAAATTCCTGGACACATATAGAGGCATAACGAATGGATTATTAATGTGGAGAGAAAAGGCAGAAATAGGATGACCTTGAAGAAGTAACTTTCCATAGTGACAGGGACTGGTCCTTAAAATGATGATGATATATACTATAATATTTCAAGAGTTTTCACAACCTCTATTAATGCATCCAAAAAAAGACTTTTTCATATACCATGATATTATCCACTTTATTAATCATTTACTAATGATTGTTAGCATTATTATCTGTTTTATGCTTGATCTGTTGCTGAATAGTTAAATATATTGCTTATTTTTCCCATATTATGTTATCAATATCTTACTTTCTTTTCAGTGTCGTGAATATTTTGCTTGGTGACACTTCATATTCCTTGCCAATTTTCTCATTTTGTTATATCACCTTTCATAAGTATTTTTGATTTTAAGATCTATATTCCAATTCTTCCTAGGAAGAACCATTTTTAATTTTTTCACATGCTGTTTATAAGTTGCATTTCTGCAATTTTTATCAGGTCATCCCAAAAGTAATGTTGTTTTTATACTGTTCAAACGTGTCTCAGCTTGTCTAAATATGAATTTTTAAAGCTTTATAAGTACCCTAAGCTGAGATGGCCTCATTCTAAGAAATTACACCTTGCAAAAACATCATACATAAACAACCCTTTATTACTATGGAGGTCATTGAAGAGCACATTAGACACTCATGCTTTATGAGTTCAAAAAAAGGCGACAGTGCTGCTAACACTGTAAAAAATGTGCAAGAAGTGTATGGTGATAATGTTTTAAATATGCAAAAGTGCCTTCAAGCTAAATTTCAACAAGGGGACTTTAGCTTGAAGACTCCCCTCAATAATGATATGCTGGAAGCCACTATTGCAAGAAATGGCAATGCAACTGTTGAAGATTTAGCAAAAGATCTTAATTCATCATCATCAACCATCCATTGCCACTTGCAAGAACTTGGAATAGTGTCAAAGCTTGGCAAGTGGATTCTTCATGAACTGACAAACAACAATCAAAGAGCATGCATCATCATCTGCACTGCTCTTCATTCTCGAGAGGTTCAGTATCCATTTTTGAGTCGTGTATTCGCTGGTGATGAAAAGTGGATACTTTACAAGAATGCTAAGCGTCGAAGGTTTTGTTAAGCATTTGGTGGGATATGGCTGGTATTATACACTTTGAACTTTTGCCACAAAACCAAACAATCACAGCTGAAGTATACTGTGAACAACTTAATCGATTGAATGAAAAACTGAAAGAAAAGAGATGTTCTCTAGTCAATCAAAAGGGAGTTGTTTTTCATCACAATAACGCATGCCCTCATAGTGCAAGAATCACCCCTACCAAGATTGAGGAACACAGCTGGGAAAAGCTCATACATCCTCCATATTCTCCTGATCTTGCACCTATAGATTACCACTTTTCAAAGTTTGCAACATTTCATTAATGAAAAACAATATGATACATTAGAGGCACTGAAATTGAGCCTGTGCAACTTCTTTGCCTCCAAATCTCCTGAATTCTATGGAAATAGCATTATGAAGCTTTCACAATGTTGGAAAACATTGTGAAAGCATTGTTGATTCAAATAGAGAATATATACTTGATTAGATTATCAAATGATTTATCTTTTATATCCTTTCAAAACTTAATGCTAAAAATGATATTACTTTTGGGATGACCTGATATATCTATTCTTTATATCTAGTAGCACCTCTACTGTTATACTATCACTTTCTTGCTATGTTGGTTTGCTTATTGTATTTCACTTTTGCTTATTTCTTCCATATTTATTTTTAGGTTTTCTCTTTCTGTACTTGGTATTTCTGATTCATTAAAGTTTGTGTTAGTATTGCTATTTAATATTTCTTTAAAACCTCCATGTTGCTAATATTTTTTCTCATTTGGTAATATTTGGCCATATTTATCTCCTATTGGTCTTTCTTTTCTTATGGTTTTTCTTTGTTTGTTTTGTTATATCATATAGTTTCTCACCATAGGTTGTTAGTTGCGAGTTTCAGGGTATGAGCTATGAACAGAAACGATCCTGTGAAGCATGTTTTTGTGATATCACATGGTTTCCCACTGTTGGTTGTTAGTGGTATTAGTAACAAGGTTGGAGAAAGGATTTTTTTTTTTTTTTTTTTTTCTTTTTTACATAATCTGGAAATCCTGCTCTAGAGACTAAACATGAAACTCTTCCAAGGCACTTCAGACTTCCAGCAAGTACTGCTGTGGTCTAACACTGGGCAATCAAATAATTCTTCCACCTTTCTCCTCTTTACATTTCTTCAGCTGTTTCTAATCTTGTACATTTTTAAAAATTTCTTTTAAAACTCTATTTGTTAGTAGAAATGTAAATTCTCCTGTTATGTTCTTATCTTTTAGTTTGTTTTTATTTAATTATAGTCTTGCACATTTTCTTTTTGTATTTTGATTTATCTTATTTTATAATACCTATAACCAATAAATGGTTCAGAATTGGCATTGAGTCTTCCATTTCCTGTTTATTGTGATTTAGTCAGTCTGATTCTTCTATCAGCAAAATCCAAATAGGAGCCATTGCTTGTATTATCATATCATTAAAAGTACAAAAACTTTGAATAATTCTGTTTTCCTTTTATTTCTGTTTCCTTCTGTTTTCATTATGATTTTATATCCAGAATTGTCTTTAAGTACTTTAGCATTTAGGTCACCTATGACAAAAATGATGTTTCTGTTATTTATTTCATCCATTTTTCTTTCTAATGTTTTATAAAATATATTTTCATTATTAATATTAATTGTTGCTACACATATACATTTAATATGGTAATATTGTGACCTTTTCTTTGATGATTCTCTTAGGTATTGGTTTTTGCCATTGTAGTGTAGTGCCTTCTATATTTGTCTTATTTGGATTTCCTGAATATATATGCTGCTAGTGCAATTTCTGTTTTTCCACTTCAGTTATATTTGATTTTGCTGAGTTCTGTAATCTATATAAATTCATCTATCAATCAGTGTTGTGTTTCATTTCTCAAGTTCACTTCCATTCTATTTTTATTTTAAAGTTAGGAGAGGAGATTTTTTGACATAATCCGAGTTTTGTCTTTTTCTAAAAGATGTTAATTTATTTTCATGATATTGATGACAACACAGAATGATATGAAAATAATTAATATTTATTAATTTATTTGTTGATATTTCACTGGTATTATATCCGGCATCTTCAGAGCACAAAAACAGTTTGATACAGTAAGTGAAACGACAACAATTTGGTATAACAGTGGGACTAGTTTAAAAAATTGTAAAGGACAACACAAGGAACTAAAGTCCTAATTTGGTGCCATCTATGTTGGGGAAAAAAAAAGAGAGAAAACAAGTATTAATTAGATCTTGAAATGACTGTCTCCCAGATTTTGGTAAATTTATACAGCCATACTTGTTTGGAAGATGTTTTAAAGCTTCTGTTGATTCCAAAAAGAATCTGTCTGACTTATAATGACTTCTGTGTAGCACTTTTGTTTTCTTCCATTTGATTTCTTCCGTGTGAAGGGTATCCAAGGCATGGTCTGCCAGACCCCTGGATCAAATGGAAGAAAACAAAAGTGCTACACAGAAGTCATAAGTCAGAGAGATTGTTTTTGGAATCATCCAAGAGGCTGCAGGTTCAAATCCTGCCTTGTTCATGGATGTTTGTGATTGTCTGTGAAAATATTAGTGGTGGTGGTGGGCAGTAGATGGCATTGGTGTAGGTGGTTTCCTGGAAATTCACATTAAAAAATCATAGCAATAATATTTTTTACTAATAAAGGATTTGCTTCTTCTACCAGTTATGTTGTGATAAGTCATTAAAACTTCAAAGTAATAGTGTTGTGATGTTTTCCTTATATTATTTATATCTCTACTTATCTGTTATAATACGTTTATACTCTAATCGTTTAGATTAACTTCTATTGTTTTATATCTTTCTTTTATCCTACTGGCTGCACCATTTATGTTATGACCTTTCTTATCTTTGTCTTTACTATTCCTTTAATTAATTAGTTATTTACCTTTTATCTACCCTTTCTTAACTATTCCTGTGTTCTATCTTTCTAAAATTCAAAACTCGTCTAACACTATACCTTACATATACATATTTATCCCTTATAATTTTAACTCTACAATCAAATATTCTCTCCTTCAGTGCTTTGCAGTCCTATTGCCTCTCCATGTCCTAAACAAACAATCTGTAAAGGTTCACCCTACAAGTATTAACACATTTATTTTTTATGCTGCGGTAGAAAGGATTCTTGTTCAGGGTGACCCCTTTAGAGAGCTTATGATTATTTGATCAAGCATAAATTTATCCCCCCCCCCGCTTGTCCTTTTCTTTCTTACAGTTGCGGCTTACTTATTGCATTAGTATTTATGGGTTTATCCCGCTTGGTTCGTTGTTAATTTTATGAGCGGTAGCTTTGAATTCATATAATATAGGCAGATCATTCAAGTACATGAATAAAACAATTTAATTAGCTTTATGGTGATACACTATAATACATTTAAAAACAGGATAATATGGTTGCACTCAACTAAGATCAAAAGCTCTAATTAACTTGTACTTATCACACATACTAAATCTTAATAACCTTAAATACAATCATAAATTACAAGTCATAGATTATCATTAAGCCATTCGGATACACGTGGCTATCAGTGAACACATCAGCACAATTACACTTTTAGTTTAACATAATCTTGTATCTATTCGGCCTCTTGGGCAAACAATTCTTAACACTGTCTCGGACACGTATCTAGTTGTAGGCTACTCTTACAGTTCTTTAAGTTCAGTCCAATTTAAACGTTCACACAGGAAATTCACTCTCTTCTTACAACTGGAATTAGTATTTCAAAAGTCTACATTACCATTTCTGCCCTTGAATTCTTAAAACTTTTTCCCGCCTTGTCTAATTATCAAGGCCTTCAAATGTAGTCGCTTTGGAGGATATCTTCCCTAGATCTGTGCGAGTAGAATCTCCGAGGGAAACGTGGGAGGTGGCACGGTAATGTCACCTTGAATGGACGGCTCAATTTAGTCCCTCCGTCGTACGACAACATCACAGCTATCCTAGAACACAGACATAGCTTGGCCCAATACGAACGCTACGACGGATGAACTAAGTGCCTTCCGCGACTGGCCAGGGATTTCCCTCTTACGACGAGCAGGACCACTCCGAGAGATCTGGAATCCAGGAAGAAAAAAGATCTCGAATCTTCATGCAAGGCCTTTTTGTTTAATTTCCCCTCTCGGTAAATCTCGATATTTGCGATACGCGTCAACTCGGTCACGTGTGTCCACGTCGATCTCATTAGCTCCCTCTATTATTTTTTTCACATGTGTGTCTGCCTCCTATTCCTGGAAGACGCTTAGGTTTCCCTTTCCAATACTTTCATAATGCAGAACGGTAAAAGTGACCCTTGAACCCTGACTCACAGACTTTACTATTTCAGTGCAAAAGGCTAGTTTTTTCAAATGGATTTAGCCAGCTTACATGGATTTCTGTTATCAGGCCCACACTTAATACAGATTATATTTAAACACTTTATACAATTTTATACAATTCCTTAAACTTTATCTTGACTCGTATTCACAAACAACTTATTTTTTTTATTGCCAACGTTCCATGTTCTCTGCCTGAGTAGAATTAATGTTGTGACCTGAATATTTTAATATAAATCTTTTTAATGCTTATTCAGGACACAGCAATAGTAACAATAATGAACTTTTCAGTTTTATGAAATGTAAAAAAAATCATTTCTTAGCAACTTCAAATAGTAGTTTCATTCACATTGGCCCATTCAGACTGTTTCTCAGTTAAATTGGATATACTTATTTTATGATCAAATAAAAAAAAGCAAACAGAAATTTTCTGTGTTACTTCTCATTTCTTAGGATTAACTGCAACACATTTTCCCTTGTTCTACATTTGAAATGCATCTCTTCTGTTAGAGAGGAGTTATTATTTCATCAAGCATTTAAAGGTCATTATAAAGCAGTCATGTCAATTTCCCACTTTAACAATAATGCATACAGTTGTAAGAAACCATTATTGTTCTTACTACTCTGTGTACTATAACTACAGTAGTATATCTGTGTAGTTGGATTTTTTTTTTTAATTTGTTATAGCTTGCTATAATAATGAATAACTTTTAAAACAAACATATCAAGTTGGAAATTCTGTATGAAGATTTCAGTACATGATTCAAAAAAGAAAAAAAAAAAACAGCCTTGGCATATAAAACAGTTATGCATTTAAAAGTCCTGTCAAGAACTACTGAGGAGGAATAAGAAAATACATATTAACAGCTCAATCTGAAATTTTATATATAAAATGAGAGGTTGCAAAACCTATAAGCACATCACTGTCATGTATGGGCATTATTCCAGATCCTTGTGAATAAGCAGTATTGAGAGGTGGAGTTTGCTGAAACATTTGACTTCCTTTAATTTTCATGAGGTGGGCAAGTATATATAGCAATGCACAAGAAACTGTATGTTGTAATTCATGACGGTTCTAAGTATTTTGAAGAACCTATAGTTCACTGGTTAACAGTAATACCCTTCAGTTGGAAAGGCCTAGATTTGAATTCACATCTGTGATGTGAAGAATCTTTATGTGGACATTTTAACTGGAAGTGAGTTAACCAGTCTCATATGAGTTTGGTAGGGTGTTATCTCCTGGATGCTTGGGTTTTTCTTCCACAAACAGGAAAAACAGCCAAATGGGTATACATTCATTCAAGAAGCAGAACAGACTACGTAGGTAGGATTAATCATCCTATCATCACACATTAATTAGATTTCCATGATGACAAGTTATTTGACTATGACGGACCATTGAGTGTAACATGCAAGGGTAATAGAATTCTAGATATGTGGATGATAATTTTTTTTTTCAAATCCAAAGTATATTCTGTAGTTCCTAGATCAAGTGTTCACAACATTTGAGTTCATTTCTAATGTCATATAATACCAGAGCTTCATATCAGTTAGAAATCTATTATACTAAAATCATTATAGATTAATTAAAGGTCAAATCTGGACAGTTGTGAGGAGACTTGTAAACAGGCTGCAGGTTCAAATCCTGCTGTAGCATAGATGTTTATGTAAGTTGTTAGGATGAACAATTCTAATTAGGACTTCTGACCTAAATCCTTACTTTCACCTCCATTAGTAAGTATCCAGTGGGTACTGAATGAACAAGAATAGGTTGGCAATTTGAGACTTAGTGACCAAATTGTTCTTTCTTTTTGCTTAAACTAGAAGCAACATGATGGTACAAAATAATGAGATTTTATGCTTGCTGGAGCATTGCTCAGTTAAACAAGGCCCTACTCTTTTCATCAGGAAGTGAATAATGTAAAGTCAGCTATTGACATAATGTCAGAAGAAGTTGTTGGATCCTACTTCTTCTCAATCTATACCTTGGATCTGACATGTTAGTCACTACAATGTTCTTAAACAAAAAAATAGTTGCTAGTCGATTTCTAATACAAATATAGAGAAAATTTATATTTATAGACTGCGCCACTCTATATCTGAATTAGTTCAAGAATTGAAGAAAAATCAACCCTCAACTATTTCTCCTTAATATGTTATTAATATATATACTAGCCAAGTATATTTAACTTACTTAATTTACCCGCTTTGGTTCAAATATTTTATGAATGGTGCAGTAAAAGAGATTCAGGCAAAATACAACTTTTGATTAACAAAAACAAACACTTAATTTTAGAATCACAAATTTTACACTTAAGATCAAATCACTAAATAAGTTATTATAAACACTTCAGTCTTTCTGATAATACATTCATACAAACTCAGACAATGGTAAATCTGTTATCTCTAATACGGTCTTCTCACAGTTCCTTAAGTTCCAAATACAATAAAATCGCAGTAACACCTCTTCACAAGCAAACACTTTTAAATTTACACTTCAACTAACCTCCGCAACAGTTACTGTTAGTATAGGGATATTCTAAGAAGAAACACACTCACATCTCTGCATAGGAATATTAATGGTTGGAATATTCTTACCGATAATCTTCTTTCTTCATCTACTTATACGCAAACACTTTTTATAACTGTAAACACTTTAAACAATAAATGGCACTCATAAAAATAAATCTAAGCAATAACTGAATTAATTATCGGTCACAATACACATAATCAAACGTTCTTGCATGAAGTACTAAAGATCACTGATGAATTAAGGTAACACACAATAATTCCTTAACTTGAAGTTTTATATGCACAGTTGTCCATTCCTCCAGTATTCAATTAATCCTTTAGGCACTATAATTCTAAACACAGCTATCGTTAAGCTTCAACTTTACAGCCTCTACTATTTTCTAGTTACTCCGTGCTAAGCTTCAAGATTCCGTGTGTTCTTGAAAGGTTGGCCCTGAAATTAAATCTCAACTCAAGTATCGCTAGTCTATCAGTAGTCACTTAGCTATCTTCCGTAGCTTTATTTGTTATTCCGAAACTTATAAGCTAACCGCTTCTCGACTAGTAGACTTAAATTAGCTACTTGAGTGACTTGCCGACTCGCTATTATCGCACTCTGATTCCCCAAATGCTGAATGCTCCGATTCCAACCGAATGCCAATCCTCTCTTCTCTATATCTATACTTTCAGTGTTCATCGCTTATATATCCATTCTTCCTGCCTAAATTGTTCTTGTGCTCTCTTTTACTAAAACTCTTTTCAGTAAACTTTCAGCATTCTCCCTCACACACTGTTCCAAACTCGCGCTCACTCTCTTACATACGTCTCCATGACAACAAAACAAAACATAATAAAATTGAGCTATTGCATAACGTTAAACTTCTACAAATAGGAATAAATAAAGAATATTTACATTTCAATTAATGCGCAGTTAAATTATCAAATACAAATTCTTATAATATTAACATAGCAATAAATAAAATAGCTTAATAATATTTTAATACAGAGTTTTATTACTATTAATACATATATCCTTGATCAAATAATTAAATATCAAATAAAGTTTAAGGTAGTTATATGAATATTAAATTTATAAACAAGTGATTTACATAAAATAATATTTACAAGTCTAGCTTATGTGATGGAAGATCATGTTGGATTCTGAAGCAAATAATAATTACTCTAATCTCTAAATTTTCAGAATCCAACAAAGTGAAGTTATAAATCATCAACACAATGAGTATCAATTGAAAAGTACCATGTTGACATAATTGGTGCTACTGAGACAAAGAAGACCAAAGCTGGCGAGAGCCTCTTAATAATAAATATAGGATGTTATATTCAGTTAATAATGATCAAGGAAAGGAATAAGTAGCAATAGCATTCAACATCTAACATGAACTTGATTGGAAGGCAATTTCAGGTAGAATTATGTGGACAAACTTCAAAAAGCGAAATGAATAATGAAACATTCCTACAGAAGGTTCTATGGAGGAATTTTCAAGTCATTAGAGAAGGTAGCTGACATAAAGAAAATGGAAAAGCTGGTCATTTTTGATCTAAACAGCAGATTAAAAAATGAATCTCACGAGGCATATAGAAAAGTTTTGGGAAAATATGCAGAAAAGGGCAAAGCTAATAATATTAATAATAATACTAATTTAATTACTTGTGCTAAAGATTAACTCTTTCTGAATTGGCTTAGAATTTAAAAATTTAAATCCAGAAAAAGAATGATATATTTCTTTCAAACCTAGAATCATGCAAATGATAACATGAGGTCCAGATTTCAGTAATTTCTATATTTTCTTTTATATTAATGCAATGCTTACCATTAATTAATCTTTAATTACTGCCAAGTTCCTCTATTTATGTGCTTTTTTAATATAATTCATAAAAACAATGGTACTTTTGTTGCTCTGTGGAAATTAGCATCCATAGGTTTAGTCTGGCTGGAGAAAGACCATTATACATTCCATTCTTGTTCTGAGGAATTTTTGCAGACCCTTTCTCTTTGGCTAGTTCTCAAGTTAGTAGAGCCTCTGTATTGATGATACCCTTTGGTTGGAAATACGTGGGTTCATCCTGTATAGGAAGTGAAGAATCTTTATAAGAGCTTTTCAACTGAAGGTGAGTTAGTGGGTCTTATGTAGAGATGCAGGATTTCTTGACATTCACCCCAAGGGATAGAAGTGTGGTGGTTAGCCATTGTATAAAGCTTTGATCAGACCACATCTGGATTTCTGTGCTCAGATCTGGTTACTGGGGTTTGGGGAGGATGAAGTGACTTTGGTGAGAGGGCAGATAGCGAAAGCGATGTCGGGACCATGCAGTGTTGATTATGGGGGGCATGTAGACTGCAGAGTTTGGTCTATAGAAGACAAAGGGGATATTATGATAGAGACATTTGGACTGTTGAAGGGTTATTATTTATGTTGACACTGAGATGTTTTGTATGGTGGAGTGAGGGGAAGTGGTGGGGATCGAGGGCCATCTCTCAAGGTTGCAGGAGGGACTGGTGAGTGAAAGGGTGAGGAGTAAGTTTTTTGCATGGATAGTGGTAGGAGCATGAAGTGCATTTCTGATGAGATGGTGGATGAGTTTGGGGAGTGGTATGATAGACTTTGTGTTGACCTCCCACGATGAGTCTTGTGACTCCATGGAGGTCAGGAAAATAATAATAATTGTAATCCCCCCCCCCAAAAAAAAAAAAAAAACTCGAGCTCACTATCAGTGAAAGCTGAAAGATGGAGACTGGCTTCAAAATCTTAGGGCTAAAAGTCAAAAAATGATGATGATTTTACACTCATGTGTAGACCCAAACTTCGCCATGTAGGCATTCAAGACTGAAATCCTATGGAATAGGTTGGTTAATCCTTATTCCAGGAGTGGCTTACGTCTGTAGAAGTGTGTGTTCATGGGGCCGGTTTGCTTGCTCCTACTAGTCAAAAAATGATGATTTTACACTCATGTGTAGACCCAAACTTCGCCATGTAGGCATTCAAGACTGAAATCCTATGGAATAGGTTGGTTAATCCTTATTCCAGGAGTGGCTTACATCTGTAGAAGTGTGTGTTCATGGGGCCGGTTTGCTTGTTCTGAGGGATGAAAAACCATAGTTTCCGGGTGAAAAAACCTCTACCTCTGTATGAGACTGGCTAACTCACCTTTAGTCAAGTTGAGGAATAAAAGGCATTAATTAGATTTGTTTATTTATAATGATACCTAAGACCTGTTATGCATTTGTTGAATCTACTGTAATAATAAAATAAAGTTATACATATCTTATAGAGATCTACTGTAAGCAAATAGCTAATATTTTTTTCTTATTTTTAGACCACAGTATTCTTCAGCACTCTACTTTAAATATAATACACAGCTTGGACCACCATTTCATGTGATAATGGATACTAATTTTATAAATTTTTCTATAAAGAATAAACTAGATGTTATACAGTCCATGATGGATTGCCTGTATGCTAAATGTAAGTTTGTTCTTTGTTTCAATAATTAAAATAAAAAAACTAAGACTCCTGTTTCACATTTCTGGATTAATGCTTAGATCCTTTTTGACTTTAATGCACCATCTGATATAACTTTACAAGTTGTGCCAGTTTGTCATTTGATATCTCACTTTTCATTGTTATTTTTTTGAAATTCTGTTTCACATGAGTTTTTTAAACAATATTTCAGCATAGTGAGTGCCAATAGGAAATTAAATGATACTTCTTAAGATTATAAAACTTCTAAGAAGTAAAAGGTATAATCTCAATAAAAATCATACGTGATTTAAATTTATGGTCATCCGATTATGATTATTGTTTAGAAATGCTTCTTTTTTTAACTTTCTAGGTTAACGTTATGTCAGACCTAACTCTCTACCTGTGATGTGATGCATTTTGAATAATGTTCATTGAATCACTAGTTTTATCGTTATAAACCATTCAAATATTATATTCTGCTCTATTTGACATTTTTGAAACTTGCTATTGTACTGATGAAGGCCTTGATCCCAGTTCATAATTTTGTGGTAATTTATTGAAAAAGTTGTTTGTTAAATCAAGAGCTTACTGTACTTGAATTTTATCTTATTTTTTATCATCATCATCATCAGAGGATATACAGAATTACTGTGTTAGAGGATATACAGAATTACTATATAATTATGTTAACTTTTTTATCAACAATTTTCCTCAAAATTAGTCTTCTCTTACTTCTGACTGCATAAATTCACCTAGATTTTGGTCTTCCTCCAGGTCTTTTTCTTGACACCTTGTTATCAAATACCTGTTATGCTTAACCTTTTCCTCTCCATTTCTGTTTGTGATGAATTCTGTGATAATGCTTTTTACGTGTTTGTATTAGGTTATCTCTGCTTATGCATTCTCGAACGCTAATAATATCATATTCTTTCTTTCTTTCTTAAGAATTCCATTTTTAATATGATGCTGTCCTTGATGCCATTGTTCATTCACTCCCTTAGTTTTTCTCAAAAAACAAATTGGTTTGAACACTGTTTTGTATACTGAAAGCTTAGTGTTTTGGCTAATTATTCCATGTAAATTTCATCTGTCTCCCTACCACACCGGTTTTGCTTATTCTTTTGTTTATTTCTATATTTAATTTGTTGTCATCACTAAACATACTATGTAAATAGTTGAAATATTTTACTTGTTCTATAGGTTCTCCACTGAGATTGTAGTTAACGTTTTTCATGTTTTTGTCCATTTTTATAGTTTTTGTCTTTTTACTGCTGATTTTCATAAATTTGTTATGACAGTTATTCAGTTTACTTAAAGGATCCTGAAGACTTTCACTAGATTTGTTTATTAGCATAACATTGCCTACATAAAGTAAAGAGTTAAATTTGATATATCCAATTCTGTTGTTAGATTAATATCACTTCCATTCAGAATGTTATCCATATAAATAGTGTTTAACAGTGGAGATAGTGTGTATCATCCTTGCCTTACACCTGATTTTATATCAAACAATCCTTTTGTACATCCTCCAGTTCTAACTGCTGACTTACAGCTTAAATATCATCTTATGTATTTGCTCTGTGTAAAGGATTATATACCTTTTCCAGATCTACAAAACTTAAATACAGATACTTTTTATATTCCCATGATTTCTCAGCTATCCATCATAAATTGAAAATATAATCCTGACAACTCATATTTTGCCTGAATCCAGCTTGTTCTTCCCAAGTTTCTCTTCCACAAAAGTTTTCCAGTATTTATGCTGCATAATAATGCAGAAGACCTGATCAGAAGGTCGAATTCCAGAAGTTTGAAGCTCTTATAGTACCTAGTCTGGAATTTGTTCTTCTGAAGTGTGGAAACTCTAAAGCTTGTATACTTCCATATGTAAGTACAGTCTGCCCTCGGTTTACGCCGATTCACAATAACTCCAATTGCCTGCGCGTGCTTTCTTACTGTAGTGTGGTTGACTGAGAAACAACGCTAGCAGGCACTCTAGTGTTTGAGTGTTTACTGAGCTACTACGACATATATGTATCAAACCTAGTTTTAATGTTGAATCTACCTAATTGTTCTATTTAATTTTTTTTTACGTACCTACGTATTTAAATTGATAAAGCACATAATTACATATGTCTGATAATAGAAGTGCAGAAAAATTAGCAGAACTTGGTGTTAAGAAGGTGCAGAAATCAATCACACTTGAAAAGAAGATGAAGGTGATTCAAAGAATGAAAGATGGGCAGACACATGCTAATGTTTGTAGAAGTATGAACTTACCTCCATTGACTGTTACTACAATTATGAAAAATGCAGATAGAATAAAACAGTCTGTGCAACAATCTATGGCAGCACTAAATGCAAAACACATACGTTATAGCAGGGGTAAGCTTCATGAAAAAATGGAAAAATTATTATCATTATGGTTAGATGACTTGAATCAGAAAAACATTTCTCTGTTGCAGGCTGTTATAACTGAGAAAGCAAAAGCAATTTTTGAGGATCTTAAAAAGACAGATGGAGGCGAAGAAACATTTTTAGGAAGCAAAGGTTGATTCATGAGATTTAAGTCTCGAAGTAAGTGCCACAGTGTCAAATTATGTGGTGAGGCGGCAAGTGCAGATGTTGCAGCAGCGGCTGCTTTTCCTAAAGAATTTCGAGACTGTGTAGAACAAGGAAGTTATCCTCCTGATCTCATTTGTAATGTTGATGAGACTGGGCTCTACTGGAAAAAATTGCCATCACGCACCTTAATTTCCTGTGAAGAACGTTCCGCTCCAGGTTTTAAAGCTGCAAAAGATAGACTTACGCTTTTGTTGCGTGCAAATGTCTAGACAAGACGTTTTTATAGATTGGTACACAAATTATTTTTGTCCTACCGTGCTTCGCTTCTGTAAAGAAAATGATTTGTCAGCCAAGGCATTGCTTCTCTTGGATAATGCCCTGGACATCCTCAAAACCTTGCTGAAGTAAGAACACCATTGGATGTCAAGGTTGTTTACATGCCCCCAAACACAACATCGCTTTTGCAACCGATGGATCAGGGGATTATATCAATCTTCAAAGCCTATTACCTCCGTATAACATTTATGGAAATGGTAAGAGTCTTGGACACTTCAGGAAAAACTATTAAAGACTATTGGCAGTCATTTGATATTTTGAAGGGCATTAACAACATCGAGGCAGCTTGGAACGACATGTCAGCAAAATGTTTAAAAGGAGCATGGCGAAAACTTCCAGCATTTATGCACGACTTCGAGGAATTAGAGCAAGAGGAGAATATTACTGAAGATGAGCGCGAGAGGTGAGATTGTACGATATTACAGCTGAAGATGTGACAGAAGTCTTAGAGAGCCATGAAAAACTGCTTTCCAATGAAGACTTAAAAGAATTAGCCGAACAATTAAGTCAACAGCCAAAGGAGGAGAAAGAAAACGAAGAAGGTCCTCCGAGAGATATGAAAATGGGCGATTTACAGCGTATCCTTGCAAGCATAGAGACACATTGACTGATTAACTCTACGAAATGGACCACAATTGGGAACGGAGTGTGAACGTAAAAAGGAGGAGTGTAATCGCATCTATTCGATGTTACACTGAACTCCTTAAAGAAAGAAAAAGAAAATCTAAGCAGTTAACACTGGATACTTTTTTTAAAAAAAATGCAGGTGATCCGAAACTAGGAACTTCAACATAGAAATATGTAATATCTTTTCGAAGTTTCATATGTTTTGTATATAATTTTGTTCCCATTTTTTCAGGAATGGAACTGAGGCGTAAACCGAGGGCTGCCTGTATTCCTGTTGAATGTCATCTACTTGAGCTGATTTTCCATATTTCAGATGTCTGGTGGCTTTTTTTCCTATCTCTAGTATAGATATATATTCTTGATTGCATTCTTCTTCACTATTTTCTACTGGTTCTGCCCTTGTTTCATTTAACAATCTTTTAAAGTAATTATTCCAGACATTTTTTTGTCACCTTGATCATATGTGATTCTTTGTTGTATTTCTAAGCTTTTTTAACTGCCTCCAGAATATCTTGTTACTTTCTTGATATTTACCTTCTATATTTTTATCAAATTTTTCCTTCAACTTTTGTTTAACTAGTTTTACACATGGCTTAATTTTCTTACATTTTTCTCTGTATTCTCTCAGGGCAGCTACTGACTTCCTTGGAACTTTCCATATGCTTTTTTTTTTTTTTTTTTTTTCTAAGACTGCTTCTTCTTGAGACATGGCACAATCCTGCCATGGAGTTTATCAATGTTTTCTTCAGAGTATACAGCTGAGACCCTAAGGTTTGGTTTTTGTTTTCAAACATTTTCATGTTTTCTTGAATTATATTTGTATAAAAAGTCTACTATTCACCTCTCAGATTCATTAAATAAATAAAGGTTAGCCAAATAGCTATTTGGCTAACCTTTCCCTCCTGTTTAAGTGACCATACCAGCTGAGTTTAGCTCTGCTCTCACATTCTTGAGTGCTAACAATGTCAAGTTCCTTCCTAATATCCTCATTTTTTATTATGATTCTGCCAATGATGATATCTGTTCATTCCCTTATCTTTCTCAGAACTTTCACGCGTATGTTCTCTAGTCTTTGCTCAAGTGTTTTATTTCTAATCCAGCTCTCAAATTCATAAGTTAAAATTAGTTTGAACACTGTCTTGTATATAGCTGGTTTTGTGTTTTGACTAATTTCTGTCTTACTCTACATAAATTTATTCAGTTGGCTTAGTAGAACCTTCTGTGGGACCATAGGCACAAATAAGTCTCATTGTCTAGTTCCCCATTCTCATATTTGCCCACATTACTCTACTTGAGACTGACTGCCATTCAAGAAGATTAGCCTCGTATTTTGTGTTGAATACTATGGCTACTCCTTCTTTTCCTTGATTGTCATTGCCTGAATATAACATTTTGTATTTATTGTTCAGAAAGATCTCACCAGTTTTGGTCTTTTTTGTTTCAGTCACCCCTATTATGTCGATCTGGTACTTATCTAATTCCTCAGCTAGCTCCATTTCTTTGCCATTCAGGCTTCTTACGTTGATAGTACCGATCTTTAACTCTGGTGATGTTGAGTTGGGGTTTATTTTCAGATTTGTTCCAGTAGGTGACTTTTCGCTGTTCGCCCTGGTTCCCTGGCGAAAACAACGGGGCCTTGTTTAACCAGGCGACGCCCCAGCCGGCATGAAATTTTGTCATGTTGTACCATCATTCTATATTTTGGTTTAACCAATAAGAATACAATTTGGTCGGCTAAATCCCAGATTGCTAGCCTACCCTCATCTGTTCAGTATCCAAGTAGATACCCAACAGGGTGCACCACGAGAAGGTGAGGATTGGACATTAGGTCAGAAGCCCTGATCGGTTCTCCGCATTCCTTTAAAGGCTATGTGGAGGTCTCCTCTCAGTTATACAGCTTTGACCCTTAAGCACCCCCAATCTGATGTTTGCACATTTTTTTACTTGATATTGCCTCCCACTCAGGAAAATTATCTTTGTATTTAATGTTGATTACTGTAGTTACTCCTTGTTTTCTCAGATAATTTTAGTTGTATATAACATCTTAATTTGTTATTAAGAAGAGTCTTGCATGTTTCTGCCGTTTTTTGTTTTGGTAACATCTATCATGTCAGGATGTTACCTCTCTAGTTTTTCTGCTAATTTCCACTTATTTTCCGTTTTTCTTCTGATAATCATGGTGCCATTCTTGAATTTTGCCGATTGAGTTGGAGTTTATCCTAATAGCTGATCTAAGCCTTGTTTAACAGGCTGTGTTGTGCCTTTATTTTATTTTCATTTAAATCAATAAGAATATAATTTGGTCACCTTAATTCCAACCAGATTATATTCTTATTGTCAGCCCATCCTCATTCATGCAGTATCTAGGTAGATACTAACTATTGGCGTGCACCATGAGAAGGTGAGGATTAGATATTAGATCAGAAGCTCTCAATTTTCCCAATTCCTTAAAAGCTTATGTGCATCTTCCTGCATATCTGGCTTTGATTCTTAAGTGACTCCAGTTTTTTGTGTCGTATATCAAACCTACAGTTGAAAAGTTGCAAAATTCAAAGGCAGAAATTTAGAAAATATTTTATATGTTAACTTTCACAGTACTGACATTTACCCCCTTCTCCAATTTGGGCATCACAGAAAGGCTTCACATTCTCAGCAATGATACTATTGTTGGAGTCATCACCTTTAAGTTTCTTTTTTAGAAGAAACTTAAATGTGATGTATTTAGAAGACAGATATTCTGAAATTCTTCTCAGAACATTCTTAAAAATTGTTGTAATGCTTTTCAATGTAATTGCATTTTTTTTAATTAAAAAAAAAATTGGAAACATTATTCAAATGATGAGGATGCATGAGTTGCTGGTAGGATATTAGTACAGAATAGGTCATTTCCTTGGAAATTTAAAAAAATTCCATAACAAGCATATCCTTACTTCTAGAATATGAAGGAACCATAAAAATTTCTTGTTCTCAGCATGTAAAAGTATCAAAAATATATTTGTACAGATATTCCTTAAGCATTGTTTGGCTTTGGAATCCTATGGATGGCAGTATCTTCCTCTGATCAGACAGTGTCGTGCAACACAGAAGTTGAAGTTTTCTGTTTGACTTCATGTAAAGTATGAAGTGTGCAATTATTGTAATTTTTTCAGAGAGATATGAATAGGCATTTAGAGGAAAATGAAACTAGAAAGCATGCAGAATTGCCAAGAAATGTGCTATTAGAATGCATGAAATTCATTTTTCTTTTTTTTTTTCCAAGGGGATATGGGTAATCATTTAGAAAAAAACACAACTAGAAAATATATGGAAAGTAACTTTGTGTTTTGTCTAAATTAATGCTTTTATTTAAAATGTGACTTTTTGTGATTGTCTGCAGTCATTTTTGTAGTTACAAGTGGCCAAACAGTAATCTGCTTTGTAGACATTTATGGGTGATTTAATGGTTTTATTACTTAAAAAAAACTTTGAACACATAGATTCAACAATATGTATAGACAACACCAAGAGAAAAAAAATATATATATAATTAATTTATTGAACTTATTAATATTTTGTTGGTTTTATATCCATCATCTTCAGAATACATGTTAAAACTGTGAAAAGCATATGGCATTCAACTAGATAATTGTAGAAACAATTCCAATTGTAACGGAAAAAGAATAAATGCCCTAACAAGTGCCCTGTAGGAGCCAGATAGCCATGAAGTTTGAGAAGTCAGGTTATATTTGGTTTCAGAATGTCTGTTTTCAGATCTTTGCAAATTAATCCAGTCATACTTGTTGAGGTTGGGAGAGTGCTTCATAGCTTAAGCTGATTCTAAAATAGTCTCTCAGGCCTAAAGCAACTTCTGTGCTGCATGGATGTCTTCTTCCTTGTAATCCTGGGCGAAGAAACATTCAGAACATGGTCTCAACTTGCTGTATCGATAATTGTAGATGTAATTTTTGTGTTCTTCAGTTAATTGATCTACCAGTCTGTCCAAAGTAGGCAAAAGTGCGGGCATAGGAACTGTATACATTCCAGGATGTGCAAGAGAACGAAGTTGTTCCTTAAGAGAATGGATGATAGTAACTAGCTGAATGAGTGGTTTGGAAAGGACATGGAGATCATATTTGTAGAGAACTTTAGCTATCTTTTCTGATGTACTCTGAATATAAGGGATGGGAATGGCATTGCCTGATCCTGTGTGTTGGTTGTAGGAGGGATGAGAGGAATGCATGCAGTATTTTATAAGGGTTATAAGATTGGCAGTCCTTATTTTATAAGGGTTGCCAACTAAAGTGTTGGCAAGATTCTTGAACTCAGTTGCAAGGACTGTGTCATTTGAACAAATAGCTTTGGCTCCATCTGTAAATGTTTTGAGGATGCCATATTATTGGGATGGGGGTGCAATTTCTTATCTTTGTATATGTGTGGGTTTCTATAAATAGAAAATGATAATGAACCATTAGGTAGGTGTGTCACTAATGTATCTAGAAAGGGAAGACAGTTGTTATTTTTTCTGTTGTTGTGTACATGTAGATATTGGTTGTTTAAGATGTGCTAAAAATGTGTCTGTGTTTAGGACACGAAGCCAAAGAGCAACCTATCATCTACATAGCATAGTTAAGCTACTGGCTTGTGTAGTTTCAAAATATTCCATTTAGCAATTAGTTGGGGAGAAGGGGAAGCATATTGGAGTCTTATTAAGCTGTTTGTATATTTTACCTTTCTATGAAAAATAACCAGTATCAATAGTGAATTTTACCAATACAAATATGTCAGAGGGGAAATGTGACTTAATAAGATTAAGAATGTCTGTTAGAGGTTCAGATGCACCATTTATTCCAGTTATTTTTCAATACAGCTACACATCAGTCAGTAATTTGACTATTCCATGTAGATAATAACTTTGCTCTTTGGCCTCATGCCCTAAACACACATTAGACACATTTTTAGCACATCTAAACAGCTGAAATCCAAATATACATTTCACAATAGAAAAAGAAAGTAACAAATGTGTCTATTTCTACACACATTAGTGACATTACTAATAATTTCTATAAATAGAAAAGAATAATGAAAAAACTCTGTAGAAACACACACACACACACACACACACACACACACACACACACACACACACACACACACACACACACAGAGAGAGAGAGAGAAAGGTATTTGCATATTCATTTGCACCATCACTCAACCCAATAGTATGGCATCAAAACATTTACACGCGAGCTATTTGTTTAAATGACACGACACTTTTTTAAACCACTGGCTACAACCCTTTCATAATAGATAAAATACTGCATGCATCTTCATTCCCCCTGCAACCAACACATAAGATCACAGCAAAATTGTTGTTGTGATATTCAGAACACATTATGAAATATAGCTAAAGTTTTTTACAAATATAATTTCCATGCCACTTTTAAACAACTCATTCAGCTAGCAGCTATCTTTTATCCATTCTCCTAAGGATCAACTTCATCCTCTTGCACATCCTGGAGTGTATAAAGTTCTTTGTGCCTTCATTTTAGTCTCCTTTGAATAGACCAGTAGATGAGTTAATAACATCTGCTTAAGGAACACAAAAATTTCATCTGCAATTTAGCATAGTGGCTAGTGTATCTGCTCTCCAGCCAAAAGGTTGCAGGTTTGAATCCCGCCATTGGCATGGATGTTTGTGATTGTCTGTGAAAATACTAGTGGTGGTAGTGGGCGGTAGATAGTGTTGGTGTAGATGATGATGGTAGTTCGTGGATTGAATGGTGGAGACAGAAAGTTATAGAGTAGTGCCCTCCTTCGATGAGTCTTTGGACTCCTTGGAGGTGTCACGTAATAATAATGATCATCTGTGTGGCAAGTTAGGACTGGCAGATCATGCTTTAGATATTCTTTCTCACAGGATTAAATGAAGTAGATATCTGGGCTACAAAATAAGCACTCTGAGAAACTATTTTTAGAATCAACATTGACTATGAAGGACTCTCCTAACCTCAACAAGTAACTGCATTAATTTGCCAAAGTTCTGGGAGATGGTCATTCTGAGACCAGATATAGCCTGATTTCTCCAGATTAACTTTATGGTTATCTAGTCCCTAGATGGTACCTTGTTAGGACATTGGTTCTTTTTTTCAGTTACAATTAGTGTTGTAATCACACAAGTGTTGTCATTTACAATTTGAATTATTTCTTCAACTATCTAGTCGAGTACTGTGTACTTGTCTCAATTGACAAGTATTTGAAACAAGAATTTGTGCTTTTAACATGTTAGGTAGAAAAGAAAACTGTTGAAATATTAATAAGTTCAATATATATATATATATATATTTTTCCTCTTTGTGTCCTTTATACTTTGACACACTATGAATAGACACAGGACACTTCCTGTGTCTATTCTTACTTATAACTTAATAAAGTTTTTGAGTTACAAATTCAGATTTTTCATTCTAAAATTTACAGATCATCTTCAGTCAACTGACAATTCAAAAAGGTACAAAAACTACAATGGAGTTCAGTAGATAAATATAAGGTTGGTATATAAGCAATATAATTAGAAAAGAAAAAAAAAATGCAGTTGATAAGTATCAGATTTTCCCAAATTTTAGATAGCAAACACAGCCAATCTAGTTTAAGTCTGAGCAGCGTAATAGTTCTTAAGCATTCAAATTCAATGTAACACAGTAATAATGTAAGAGATGGGTGAGCAGAAGATTCTGTGGTGAGTGTTGATTTCTTGTTACTCTTTTTAACTTTTATGACTTTTTATAGATGATATACAGTTGATGCTCCCACAGACTGTTACTGTTCTCAACAGAAGACTTTGTCCAAATTAAGAGAATTTGCAAGGAACCTGGTAAACACTTGTTTAGGGAAATGGGTAGCTGTTTATCTGTGGTGAAGGTAACACATGGAAGTGAAGTTGACTGTTGGGAGAGGGGGGGGGTATTCACTAAATTATACTTTATAAGGATCCTTGAAAGTAGTTCTTCACAAGTACTTCTAAAAACTCACAATAGTTTGCTGTTTCCTTCTAACTTACTAAGGTAATAAATAGTATTACTTAGTTGATATGTTTCTTGGATTATAACTTATTGAGTTATAAATTGAAACATCTGAATGCCTTATTTATATTTCCAATATATGTCTGAGTATGTAAGTTTTTCTTACATTCAGATCTTATTACAAATATATCGAGATAAGAACATCATCCAAGTTCTTCTTCTTTCCTTTAATTTCTTTTCTCTATTTCTAATAGGTCACAATTTAATAATATGAATTTCTAGAAGACTTGATTAAAAAAATACCAAAAAAAATTATTATTATTATTTTTTTATTTTTTGCAGGCATTCCATATGTTACAGACTGTGTGCTAGGTGAACTTGAGAAACTGGGTAGTAAATATCGAGTGGCTCTCAAGTGAGTTTATTTCAGAGCATTCAGTGTAAATTGAAATATAATAGTGTAATAAAGTAATACCATGCTCTACAAATTAGACCTTAGAATAACACCATCTAAGCATTAAAAAACTTTTATTTAAATGCTCAGAATGGATTACTGGATAAAACAAATAACTGAACTAGCACTAAAAAGGTCATTATGTTAGTATATATACAGATGTCTGGCAGAATTATTATCAGTCACAAAATTATATATTTCATAACTAATAGAATCACTGGATTTTTAATGACAAATGTAGAAACTTGCTAAAATTTAGTAGCTCACAAAGTAAGGAATTCAAGTTTGCAAGTTACTCTGTAAAGTGAATTTAGACAGGAATTTGGATAAGATTCATCTGAGCAATATAGCAAAGTGGTATGACATAAATGATAGTTGGAAACTGATTCTGTATTGAGAAAGAAAGGAAGAGGAGGTATGGTTGTCATACCTTATCTTCTAGCATTGTCCCCATAAATCCATTCACCAGAGTCACAAATTGCATATTTCATGGTCTATACACGTTATTATGTATGCACAAATGACTGCAGCTTAATGTTTATGACACTCATTTGTGAAGAGTTTATCCAGTATGAATGTGTTCATACTGGATCTGTAATTGTGGATAGATAATGCCAGTTATCCATTTACCTTCTCTGATGAAGCTACTTTCATGTTTCTAGTGAAGTATACCTATTCATTTGTTGAATTTGTTAATGAAAAGTCTATGTGGTGTGCTGCTGACTTCAGATTCCCTGAATCTAAAGAAGAATGATTTGACTATTCTTCATTACAGAAATAAGTAATAGCTTTCTACCTGAATAAACTGCAAAATTATGCAGTATATTTGGATAGCACAGGGATAACTCTCCTATGTAGCAGTGTCTGCACATTATTTTAGCACCCAAAAGCACTGAAATGAGCCATTTGCAAATGGTTTGACTGGAAAGAGCATCCTCCCCCCCCCTCACATGGCCTTCTAAGGCATCACATTTGATCCTCCTCTGAGATTTCTTTCTTTTTTTTTTTTTTTTTTTTGGGGGGGGGGGATATATAAAGGCCAGGATTCCATGTCCTTTATATATTTCCCTCGAGGTCTGCAGCCTTTTTTTCATCTATGAACAGGCGAAGGAAATGGTTGAGTGGCATATAATTGTTACTTTGTGATTTCCTCATGTGAAAGATTAAATTTGTTGATGAGCTTCTTCATCTGAGAGTGAAAACTAATTCTTTCTTTGTTAATTTACAAAATATATCATTTTGTTATTGGAAGTAATCCTACAAGACATCTGTAGATCAATGAAAATGTAATACTAACTGTGTTGATTTTTATGGTGAACAATGTGTGAGAGCTTGAATTGTACATAATATTTATTAAACAGATCAGAATATGAATAAATTTAGCACACATCACAGTTGCAAAAGGAAAAAATATATATACATTTGTTCTTTGTGTTTCATTATGTTTAATATAATTTCTGGCCTCATTGGCTAAGTGCATAGTGTCCTTGCTGTTTCATCTATGGTCTGTAAGTTTAAATCCCATTGCAATGTGGATGCTTGTGGAAGTCTTAAGATGGGAAACGATTTTCATTACCTGTTTGAAACCACCATTGTCTTTTTCGTGGTCTGAAATGGCTTTGGAAAAAAAAAAGTATTTGCTTTCTATGCCAAGATTTCCATATTATCTAATCCTATCTGTCTACATATGGGACTGATGTGCTATAGGTTAAAAGCCTTTTGTGGGTGGAATTGTCATTAAAAAAAAAGTAATAAAATTCTAATTGTAGCTCATTGATCAGAATTAGATATCTAAGAAACCTACATTATCCTATAAGGAATACAGAGAACTGATTAGTCCTTCTGAACAAATGTCATCTTTTCGTTCCGAAAAGTGTATTATTGTACTGATTACAAAGTATCTGCACGAGCAATTTGCAAATTAGACCTTAGAAGGGCTAATAAATTTCCTTTATCACAGATAAGAATTTAAAATATCTTCACAGGCAAGGGACACATGGCAATGTAACTCACCTACAGAGACATTTAATTTGCATTTAAACAATTAAATGGCATTTAAATTGCCTCAAACCCAAATATGAACCATGATTGCATAGCAATCAAAAATCCTGCTTGTTGAGTCCTCTGCCTTTAAACGAGGCACTGTTATGCATTTCATTGAAGAACAGAATGAAGATCTGAAAGTCAGCTTTTGATCAATCTCAGCAGAACTAAAAGTAGGCACCACCACCAATGTATAAACTATTATTTGGGAGAAAACTGTACAAAGAGAAAAACTACATGGTACAAGTTTGCATAATCGCTGTTAATGCAGAACAAATATCAAAAATATGTGAGATACTTCTCAGTAATAATAAGATTATTTATTGATGCAATAATGAACAGAGAAATAATTATAACAGCCAAAATTTAACTTGAGGATAAACTTTTTGAATTGAAACCTGTTCAAGCAGCATTCATGGAACAGATTTCAGATGAATGGAAATTTGGACAATACAATTTATTTTTATTGAGGTAAAAATACCAGAAGAAAAGAAGTCGAGTATTCTTTTAGTCATTATAAAGTATAAGGTGGTACAAAAACTGAAAAGAGAGCAAAAAAAAACCAAAACTAATTTGGGGTTCGAAATCTCATTTTTAATGAGAATTTCAGTCATGAATGATTGAAAACCTATATCACATTAGTATCATGTGGACCAAGTTTCATAAACTAGTAACCCTTTCCCAGAGAAGAGAGATGATCTTGTTGGAAACCTAAATGGCAGAACAAGAAAGCAATCTAGGCCTTGTCATTTTCACTGCTGATCAGAGAGTATTCTGAATAAAGGAATATGTCTGACAAAAAAATGTACCACTTAATGGCTATATTCAAACTAATTTTGGATAGTTTGACTGATTGCCCAGTTTGACAGTGGTATGCATAAAGATGTCTCTGGGATCTGTTGATCTTTCTTTCTCATTACATCTTTCATCTCTTTTTACCATATTCATCATTTAGTGGCAAGTATCCTCAAGGGGAGAAGATCACAAAATACTGTGATTCTCCTCCCTTGAAGGAATCACAGTATCGGTACTTTTTTTCAAATTGGTTCATTACTAGTCAGGGCTCTAATATGATTAGCTCTTATTTCTGTCTTCTAAAACAATTCCAGATTGCATCAATCTGTTCAGATCTTGGTTCCCTTCCAAGTCTTTTTCATATTATTTTTTATTCAGATATCTAGCTTATCTTTTATTGTCATTCTTTTTTTAAAAGTTGTCTGCTAACTACCCCATGATATGAGAGTTCAGAACAAACTTTCATATTCATTTCATATTTTCTTATTTCTAACCTTTGATTGTTTTGTTCCCACTAAAGCTCTGTATGTTAAAATTGGTTTAAACACTGTCTTGTTTGCTTTTGTTTGTTTTTTTGTTTGTTTGTTTTTTGCCTTCACTTGTTTTATAAATTTATTATTGACATATACATCATGAGAGTTTTTGAGATTTTCATACCAAATCTGTATAGCAGTCATTTCATTTGGTTAAAGAGATCTTACAGGGGTGAAGTCTTAAGAGAATAAAGTTATCTACATAGGCAAATTGCTGAGCAAAATCTGATTTAATGTCACACTTTCTACTACATCTGTTACTATTTCCAACAGCTTCCCTACTAATATTTGCTACATTCAGTATTAGCTACAGCAATGGCTATATTCAAACTGTCTCTGATCCCTATACCCATAGGGACCAGAGACAGTTTGTAATAGCACAAGATTCACTGTAGTGAATTTAGAAGGAGAAAAAGAAGAAAAAAAAAACTGACAGATTCCCCCCTCCCAATTCCATTTTCTTGAAACAGAAGAAATGGCAGGAAAGAGAACAAAATACATTTCAGGAAACAGAACAATGGAAATCATAGGGAAAAGGAAGTTGTAACAAATAAATCAAAAGAAATCATAAGAAATTTTTAAAAAAATGCAAGAAACAGAACAAATAAAAATGAAGGCAGGAACCATACCTAAAGCTCACAAAATGACAACATGAAAAAATACAAATACATACGATAATGGGACATAAGAAAGCATGAAATCATAAAAATGAAAATCCAGAAATAATGTTTAAATTTTGAAATGTTGTATTAGCTTAAAGTCACTTACCTGAAATCATAATAAACTAAATATGCAGTCTGTACTATTAAAATCAAAAATAATATGAAAGCTTTGTTAGTCAATTTTATAATTGGTCACCTCTAATTACAAAGAGGAAGGGGATACAAGTGGTAAACATTAATGCATTATTCAACCTGAAAGGAGAGGAAAAGTGATTGACAGTTGCTGTGAATGTCATCTTCCTAATTAGACAGATGTTCATAATATCAGTATGATGACAAAAACTGATGCTCTTTTCTTGATTAATTCGTAATTGATACTGTTTTCTTAAAACTTGAATTAAAGAATCGCCTCATTTTGTTTGAAACATTCTTTATCCATAAGGTAAAAAAAAATTCTAAATTTCTGATTTAGAATTTAAGTGTGTGACCTAAATTTTTAATTTTAATAGTACAGTCTGCACATATTTGGTTCATTCAGAAGATTTCAGATAAGTGACATTAATTTAAGCTGCTGTAACATTTCAAAATTTTAGTGGATTTTTATTTTTATAATTTCATTCTCTTCTAGTTCTTTCTTGTCTCCCATTATTGTTCATTTGTACTTTTTTGTGTTGTGTTATTTTGTGTACTTTATTGTATGGTTCCTGCCAATCCTTTGTGTTCTATTGTCAATGCATGATTTCCTGTCATTTCTTTTGTTCTGTTTCTCACGGTTTCCTTTGTTTTATTTCTCATAATTTCCTTTGTGTTCTGTTCTCAGTGTGTAATTTCCCTCAATTACCTTTGTCTGCTTTCATTTGTATGAAATTCAGTTTGCTATTGTAAAGGTTGGATTAGAAATCATAGCCTATTGGTTGAAAACTACACAGGTTGTCCACTTAACCTACCAAGCTATCAAATTAACCTTTGAATGTAACTGTTATGAAATAATGCTTCTGATAGTATTATTCAGAATAACCATTATAAAACTTCTATATTTGAACATTTCAGTTTGAATATCATCAACTCAAGATGTTCTGCATTTCAAATGTTCAATGGCTTTTTGTATTCATTATTGAAATGTACTCCTGATTTCACTTTCCTGGATATTTGCTATCACTGTTCACCTCATTTAAGGTTGGTTCTTCTTTTCAAATAAGATTGTTTTTGGATCATTTGTATATTTGTCAGTTAAATTAAAAATGCCAAGAAATTATATTCTAGTTTAATCCCGTATCCAAATGAAGTAAAGTTTATGCATGAAGTATCATCACAATTAGCCTCTATATACAAGTAGACTAGTTGTGAAGATACTTTGAATTAATTGCCATAGTATCCCATAATGCAATGCACATATCTTTACAGACATGTATAATGCTATGATTATGGGAAGGGCCACTACCCAGACTGGTTTTGAGCTTTATTAAGGTCTCATCAGCATGAGCCAGACCCAGAAGAGAGAGAGATACCAAGGTTGAATAAATGCAGGAGCCATATATCCATATACAAGTAGTGAAAAGTTTGAAACCAGTTTGAGTAGTGGCCCTTCCCATAATGCATAGCATTATACACAATCTAAAGGATGTGCATCTTTTGTATTATGGGATACTGAGGCAATTAATTTGAAGTCATTAGCTTCTATATACAACTAGCCTAATTGTGAAGATACTTCATCATGCACAAACTTTGTTTGCTTACACTTGGATAAAGGATTAAATAAGAATATAATTTCTTGGCATCTTTAATTTAATTTATAACCAAGTGAAAAACTTCCAACAACTTGTATATCTGTAGTTGACATCATCTTCAAGTTATTCAACTTTCTTTTCACAACTTACTTGCATATTAATCTATCAGGTGATCCTCATTTTTATGAGGATTATCCTGCTCAGAGCTACATGTTCATGGACCATCTGAAGATATCATTATCATCAACAGTAATGTAAGCAATAAGATGTTTGTTGTGTACTCTCCATCTTGATCTCTTAACTTATTTCATCACATCTTTGTGCTGGTACATTGTAATGACTAGCCTATGTTTACTAAAATCAACAGTTTTTTTTTTTTTTTCATGCAACTCCTACTCATGAACGGTTGTAAACCTATATAGTATGTTAGTATTGTGTAAGATAAGAATTTTTTATATTTTTACATACTATAGGTTTCCATAATCTGGAAACCCTGCTCTAGATACCAAATGTGGAACTTTTCCACATCACTTCAGTCTTCTTAACAAGTAGCGCAATGGTCTCACATCAGGTGATGAAATTAACCTCCCACAATCACAAACATCTATGTTAATGGTGGGATTCAAGCCCACAGTTTGTTGTTTGGAAAGTGGATAATGCCAACCAGACTGGATATTTGCATGTTAGTTCTGCCTTTTCCTAGAGCATTTCTGTAAACCTGGAATTCATTTCTTGCTTTGCTCTTTAGGTCTTCAATGTAAATCTTTTATTTTTTTGTTTTATATTTATATCAGTACATAATTTTGTAATTCCTTTGCTAACTCTGTCTCCTTTTACATTGATGGGGACTGTCTTCAGTTCTGCTGATGTTGTTTGCAACTGGCTTTTCACTGTTGCTCTGGTTTTGTGACAAACAGTAAGCTCTTACTTTACTAGACAGTATCCCTGCCATGATTTATGATTATTATGTTGTCCTGCAGAAGTGTATGCTTTGGTTTCAGCCAACATTGAATGTAGTTTGTTAAAAGTTCTGAATTACCAGCTTATTCTCATTTGTTCGTGGGGTCCCACCACATGAAGGTGGATTGAACATTAGGTTCAGAAGCTCCAGTCAGTTTTTTGTGAACTGTTTATCTAGCTGAAGCCTTTAATGGCCCCATTTTTCCCTCATGTTTTGCTACCTTCCAAGACAAGACCACATGTCACGTTCTGCAATCAGAGGCAGTGTAGCCACCTTAGTTATGAACAGGTCTTCTGATCCTATAACAAGATCCAACATTCTCATACCCCAGTCCCTTCTGTCACATTCTGCTTCAAGTAATTATCTCTCAGTAAGTGTATAAATTCCCTTTCCTTCCTGCCAAGCAATCTTTCCTCCTTCCAGTCTCAGAAGTTGAAGTCCCCATGATAATTACTCGACTTGCACTCACTGTACTAATCTGCTGATATATATATTCCACATCATCTCTAACCTATAGTAGCAACCAATTTTATAATGGTTGCTACTTGTCCTATTGGCCTCAATCTCACATCAGGCTGACTCAAAAGAACTGCCATCTACACAACTGACACGTGCTCTTGTTGGTTGCAGTTCATCTGTTATCATCAGCAGTACTTATTCAGCACTCTCCAAGCATGTAGTCCTTACATCCTTGTTAACCTCTTGTTTTCTCTCTCTCTTGTGCCCAGGCTATCCATTTAGCAACTTATAGGATTCTATCACATCCTCACACTACCTATTGAATGATTTTTGTGATCTGATCTTCAGTCTCTCTTTATAGAAGTATTCTGTGTATTGTTTAAGTGATACTTGTGCTATAATGATGAGAACTTTGTGTCAACACATAGATACAAAGATCAATGAAACAAATGAAAATAGAAGATTTTTATTTGCTAGATGTTTCAACTTGAAAATAACAGGTCATCTTGAAGCAAGAATAATAACCTCCTTATTTCTTCTTGTCAGTGTTAAGCAATTAATGAGCTGTTAGGCTACTTTTGCAATATGTCCCCAAACACTGACACCCTGCCCAGCATCACTCCAAATTCCCTAGTCTTAATGTAATGCATAACTTGTAATTTTTTCATCCCAAAGTGCTTAACAATATGCTTGATACATTAATAAACTGGCAATCATTAACTTTTGCTCAAACTGTCAGTCTATTAATTATTGCTCTACCCACCTTTGCATCATCAGCAGTAAATTACCTGATATTCCCTCTCAAATCATTTATCATTTGTTTTGCTAAGTTTCGTCATTGTGTTGAATTTTTTGAATAGTCAGTAACAGTGGTCAGTGGCAGCTGAGAAATTCTGAAGAATTTCTTCCTTGAGAGTTTCTGAACAGTTTGATCCTCCATCTTATGAAAATGTGCACACACATTTGCTAGATGTTTTGATTAGATTGCTAGATTATAATTGATTTTTAATGCCTGTATTTTCTTTAGGATAGCCAAAGATCCTCGATTTGAGAGAATTCCGTGTCTTCATAAGGGAACATATGCTGATGACTGCATTGTACAAAGAGTTACCCAGGTATGGTTATATTTATATTCATTATGAAGAATATATTATGATATTGTAGAAATTTTTTCTATTATTTGTAGAAGTATTTAAATGTTTATTTATTAAATCCTGGTGGCTGTGCCATTTACAGATATTTATCTTTTATAATTTATAAAAAAGTTTATTATTATTGTCATCGATTGTGCCAATTGTAAAAAATGGGTTGCGAGTGGTATCATATTTTTATACTAAAATGTAAGCACAAAGTTAAGATTCTAGATATATGTATTTTGCTATGATAATTCTCTGTTATTTTTCAAAATTTTCTCAGAAACTCTGGTTTTTCATCCCATAATCTCAAGAAAATCAACCCTAGAACCCACACTGTTATCAGACAATAAATATAATGTTAGAATTAGGGATCATTAGAGATAAGGAAGGTATTAAGTTTGCGAACTGGATGGAAACAGACTTGTAAGTCAATCTGTCAAAATAGTCTTAATACTTAAAAACTTAATACTTTCCTTATCCCTCCTAATGAAAAATGTCCTCCTCTTTGTTATCCTGGAGTTTACAGAATCCCTGGCTCTTGTGGCTTATGTTATTAAGGACAGATTGGTCATTCTGCACAAATTCATCTTGAAGAACATCAGAAATACATTTCATTTCAAGAACCCAACAAATCTGGTTTAGCAAGCCATGCATTATCTACACAACATAGAATTCAGTGAAACAAAACCAAAGTGTTATATAAAAGTTATTTTTTTCTGGAAAGACTGTACAAAGAAAGGTGTGAAGCTTTTGTCACGACCCAAACCTGAACAAAAATGATTGTCTAAAACTCACAATTTTGAGAAGTTGTACTGACTAATACTCACCATTCATGTTCCTTAATTTTTAATTAATTTATTGTTTATATTTAATTTCATTTTTAACTAAATTATTTTATTGTAATTTATTTTGGATATCTATTAATGTAGATGGAGCTATTCCCCTGCAGCCGATAGTGCACATAATATCACGTGCTTTCAATTGAATTGACATGTTCTTTTTTTTTGTGTGTGTTTTCCTATAATTGTATTGAGAATGGCTATAAAACCTAGTCGAGAATTTTAGAAATAAAGATATTTAAATTAACATAAGTGATTCCGTTATTAATATATTATGATGAATTTATTAGTATCAAGACTGTTGAGGATATTCATAATATCCATCTGATAAAAGATCAGAAGTGCTGTGAGCAATTTGTGGTGTGGTTGGAGGTGATTTGCCCCTTCCTCCTGCTCTGAGAAGCTTTCTTCTTGCACAAGCAACACTTAAGTATTCTGGTCCCTTGCTAAGGCTGTAGGATGTAACTTCTGGCCTTCCTTTATTTCATCTTTCTTGCTTCCTGGAGTCACTACAGTATCAACAGGATGTGAAGATCTTAAAATTTGGAAATCCTCATGGAGTGATTTCCAAACTTTAAGATCTTGAGATCTTCTATAATCAATGCCTTAAACACTGATCTTGCCATATTTCAGTAGAGTAAGAACAACCTACTGAACTTAAATGCCTCAGAATACAGTCCTGCCTTATTTCTTGCACAAACATCATGCTTTATCTTCCCTCACCTTTGATAATACCTGGATTACCCTAATCTGTGTGAGATTAGGCATCTCTTCTTGGACTTATACTTCTGTATTCTCTTGGCATAAGGGCATTGCACCCATAGCTCCTCTATCTCCAAAGAACTAGGTGTCCTTTCTGCTCTAGACATTATCACCTATAAATTCCAAATTCATCCTACCTTAGAATATTGTTCTTATATATATATATATATATATATATTAGGGTCACCAAGTAATTTTATAAACTTGGTTATTTTACTCCTAATCCCAAGTAAGCAAACAATTAAGTTTGTGCCTGAACAAGTCTAAAGGTGGTGCAACACCAGGGCAACTCATTGTAAAGGTGGGTAAAGCTCTGATCACTATTCTTAGTATTTTCCATAATGTAAAGCACATCTCACTAAGAGATGTATACTGCAATACATTATGGGTGGGGTCACTACCCAGACCGGTTTCAACCTTTTTTGAGGTCTCCTCAGTGAGTAGCTAGACCCTAAATACCAAGGTTTTAGTAATACAGAGCCTTATCAACTTTACCTATACAAGTTGCCACAAGGTGTTTTTATTTTGAATAAGAATCTTTGGAGGAGATATAGATGTAAATAAGTTTTTTATACATTACCCAAGTTAAAAAAAACTTATTTACATCTATATCTCCTCCAGAGATTCTTATTCAAAATAAAAACACCTTGTGGCAATTTGTATAGGTAAATTTGATAAGGCTCTGTATTACTAAAACCTTGGTATTTAGGCTCTAGCTACTCACTGAGTAGCTAGAGTTTCACTACCCAGTTTCACTAGAGATTCACTAGAGAGTCACTACCCAGACCAGTTTCAACCTCAAAAAAGGTTGAAACTGGTCTGGGTAGTGACCCCACCCATAATGTATTGCAGTATACATCTCTTAGTGAGATGTGCTTTACATTATGGAAAATACTAAGAATAGTGATCAGAGCTTTACCCACCTTTACAATGAGTTGCCCTGGTGTTGCACCACCTTTAGACTTGAACTACGTTCAGGCGCAAACTTAACTGTTTGCTTACTTGGGATTAGGAGTAAAATAACCAAGTTTATAAAATTACTTGGTTACCCTAATATACATTACCCAAGTTAACAAAACTTATTTACACACACACACACACACACACACACACACACACATATATATATATATATGGGGTTGTGTACCCAAAATTTCTCTAGAAATGCTTGATACCATCAAGGGATAATCTAGTTATTTTGTCCTTCCTCTCTCAATCTTCCTCCCTCTAGACTTCCAGTCACATAAATATACTGTTTGCTGCCTTATGTCTCTTCTATAAGCATTTTCAGTTATTTCCTTTTACTACAGGTATTTCCCCTAAACTTGCTACTTTCATTCAAGTCCATAACTACAGGAGCAACTGATAGTCAACATTCATTTCTGTCATCTCCAGACATACTGAACCACTTTTCATCCTTCTCTTTCATTTGGCTTACCTCTGTGCTTTGGAACAGTCTTTCCCAGTTTCCCTAAGGACAATTTCCAGTTTAAAAAAATATCAGGTTCCTTCTTTTTTCTTTACCATAATGCCCATAGATAGCACTGATGTGCTGTAGGTTTTTGCAGTGTTGTGTGTATATGTGGAATTGATATATAAGCTGAAATTAGTGTTCTAAAATGAATGAGATGTTGAGCAACAAAACAGTAAAATATAGAGTTGGTGTGCAGCACAGAAAAAATGTATTCTTTAGGAAAGAAATAAAGTTAACCTCTATATTGAGAAATAAAAGTGCTGTAAGTGCAAAAAAGTTACTTTTTAACAATTCATGTAAGCTTTTGCAACATACCTTTTGTATATTTTCTTGTTGATTAAAGCATGTAAAAAAAAAAAAATAATAATTTATTATATATAAACTTAGCAAAAGAAGGTGGGATGGATGATGTTTACATCATGTGTGCAGATTTCTTTAATGGAAGAAGTAAAAGAGAGAATCTGAATTTTGTTCTTCATTTAATGTTTGTGATCTCTCTCTCTCTCTCTGTGGTACCTACCATGATTTTACATTTTCAAGTAGAAACTATATGAGAAAATTTATTATTCTGGATGATCAGGAGGAAAATAAGTCATATTAGATGACTGTAACCTGTTTTCTGTTAAAGTACAAAAGTAAAAGAGTTTCTTAATCTGAGATGAAACAAAAGGAGACTAAACTGTTCAACAGATGAGGTGCAGCTAAGAAAACTTCAGTGAATAATGAGGCATTTGTTTGACCAAAGAGACTTTCAGCTATTGCAGAAGAAAAAATTTGATATTTAGTCAAGTTTAAGTGTAGATTGCATTCTATGTGTCAAAGATTAGAAATACAGCAATCCCTTGATTAATGCACCTAATGCATTCTTTAAAACAGGTGCATTAATTGAAAACGCACTAATCGAATACCTATGGGAAAAAGTATAATCATCATCATCATCAAATTCCTGATATATACCCTCAAGAGGTGTATAGGATATGATAGTACTACATGAAAAATTACATCATTACTAACTTCCTATCTATTCAAATCAGTCTGTTACCTGTCAAGACTCCAACATTATCAGATCTGATATTGCTATATTCTAAGGCACTTTTTACTGTATCAACCCACCTATATCTTGGTCTTCCTCTGGATCTCTTTCCTACCAACCTGGTAGAGAACACTTGTTTTGCTAATCTTTCCTCTCCCATTCCTTTTAAGTGACCATCTGCCTGAGATTAGCTCTGCTAATGCATTTATGGACGCTGACAATGTCAAGTTCTTTCCTAATATCCTCAGTTTTAATATGATATTGCCATTAATGCCATCTGTTCACACACCTAATCTTTTTAAAGACTCATATCTGTGGTCTCTAGTCTTTGGTCAAGTGTTTTACTTCTGACCCGGCTCTCAGATCCGCAAGTTAAAATTTGCTTGAACACTGTCTTCTATAGAGCTAATTTAGTGTTTTGACTAATTTCTCACTTATTCCATATAAATTGACTTCCTGCTATACCAGCTTTGTTGATTCTGTTGTCTATTTCCATATTTAATTTACCATCTTCACTAAAAATCATGCCTAAGTAGCTGAAATGTTTTACTTGTTCTATAGGTTCTCCATTCACAATGCAGTTGATATTTTCAGTGCTTCTGCCTATTTTCATTGTCTTTGTCTTATTATTGCTAACCTTCATACCATATCTATTACAACAGTTATTCAATTTAGTCATGGAATCTTGGAAACTTGTAGCGAATTTATTTAGAAGTATAACATCATCCTCATAAAGCAAAGAGCTGACATTGACATCTCCTATTTTGATATCAGGTTTAATACCACTTTCCTTCATAATGTGATCCATATAGATAAAGAATAACAGAGGGGATAATCTACATTCTTGTCTGACACCAGATTTAACATTAGACCTCTTCCTGTACCTCCTTCAATTCTAACTGCTGACTTATAACTCAAATAAAGACTAAGTATTGCTTGATATAATGCCCCACTGACACCATATAACTGTAGCGTTTCGAATAGTTTCTCTCTTGGCATCTTGTCATATGCTTTTTGCAGGTTTATACAGATCTTTGTTATATTCCCATGATTTCTTAACTATTTTTTATAAGGTGAAAATCTGATCCTGACAGTCTGTATTTGGCCTGAATCCAGCTTGTTCTTCATCAAGCTTCCCTTCCACAATTCTTCTCAACTTTCTCACATATACTTTTATAAATCTTACCAGGAATTTTATAAATCTTATCAGTAGAGAACTACCTCTGTAATTTTCACATTGTTTTATTTCCCTTTTTTATATATGAGTACTATGAGAGCTCTACTCCAATCATCTGGAATTCATCCCTCTGTCCAGGCCTTCTGAACTATGCAATGTAGCCATTGTAAGACTTTTATACCTCCATACTTGAGAATTTCTGGTCGAATATCATCTACTCCTGATTCAGTCTCTCTGGCTAAATGAATCAGTGTTTTCTTCAGGGCTTACCACTGAATCTCCAAGGTTTGGTTCCTGTTTTCAAACTCTTTCATTTTTTCTTCAGTCATGTTTGTGTATTTTAGTCTACAGTTCACATCTGAGAGCTGCTCAACTTTTATTCACTTTAAAACTTTCTTACATGTTCTTCTTTTCAATATGAAATTCAGTTTTATCCTGCTCAAGACTAAATGGTGATCACTTCCAATTTCAAATCCTCTGTACACTCTAGTATCCTGCACCAGGGAGAAAACATCACTATCAACAATAACATAGTGAATGAGACTTTTCTTATTCCTTGCCTTTGTCTCCATGTGAATTTGTGCACATTTTTATTTTGAAACATTGTGTTAGTAATAACCAGTCCATCCTGAGCAGAAATCCATTATTATTTGCCATTATTATTAGCTTTGCTCTTTTCTCCAAATTTTCCCAAAATATTTTTGTATGTCTGACAATCATTTCCTACTCTGCTATTTAGATACCCAACAAGGACTAACGTTTCCTTTTTCATTGTGTCAGTTGCTTTCTCTAAAGTCTCAAAAAATTCTTCCACTTCTACTTTAGTAGAGCCTTGTGGGACCATAGGCACAAATAAGTCTCATTGTCCAGATCCCCATTCTCATATTTGCCCACATCACTCTACTTGAAACTACCTGCCATTCAAGAAGATTAGCTTTGTATTTAGTGTTGAATACTATGGCTACTCCTTCTTTTCCTTGATTGTCATTTCCTGAATATAGCATTTTGTATTTATTGCTCAGAAAGATCTCACCAGTTTTTGTCTTTTTTGTTTCAGTCATCCCTATTATGTCGATCTGGTACTTATCCAATTCCTCAGCTAGCTCCATTTCTTTGCCATTCAGGCTTCTTATGTTGATAGTACTGATCTTAAACTCTGGTGATGTTGAATTGGATTGGGTTTTAGGATTTGTTCTAGTAGCTGACTTTTCACTTTTTGCCTTGGTTCCCTTGCAAAAACAACGGGGCCTTGTTTAACCAGGCAACGCCCCAGCCGGCATGAAATTCTGTCATGTTGTACCATCAATTTTTATTTTGGTTTAAGCCAATAAGAATACAATTTGATTGACTAAATCGCAAATTGATAATTTGCGGCCACCTCCTTATCTGTACTTGCAGCTTCGCCTGTGATTAGAACATTATGTCTGCTATTTCTCTTTATGAAATGCTCAAACCATCCAGCACTAGCATGGAATTCTTCTTTTCAACCATTGATAGCCCTTTCTTTCAAGGTTGCAAAGAGACTTAATGCTTTTGATTTAATAAGGTCAGTGCTTAGCGGGATCTGTTTTTGATTACAATCTTCGATCCATGTAGAAAGAAGTCTCTCTAATTCAATCATTATAATTTCAAGTAGTCTGCATGCATGATGAACTTGAAGCAGGCTTACCTTTCTTTTTGTATTCAGCAGTTTTGCTGAAAATTGTTCATATAGTTGATTCACCTATTTTTGTGTTCTTTTTCTATCTTTGCTCTGGACTTGCTTTGTTCATTTTTCTTTATTATTTGAAGTTTTTCTTCCAATGAAATTACTTTTCGAATCTTTTTTACACTTCCACTTTTTTGCTTATTAATTCTTTTACTCATAATTAAAGGTTGGGAAAATACTTTAAACTAAAAAAGTAAGGAAAACATTCGCAAAGGAGGCACAAGATAAGATCATCAAAATGCTATGTAATTAGCAGATGGCATAAATTTAATAAATTTTGATGGTAAATTTGGAACATAGTGTATGTGGAAATAGTGTAGTACTGTATGCCATTAAATTATAATTTGGTAAAATGTTTTGAATCGTTAACTAAATTATTTCATCCTGGTGAGTGATTTTTAAAATAGTTATTCATAAAAAATGTATAGACAGAAAATTTTAAAATCTGTAACATTTATTTTTAAGATGTATATAGGTGTACTAATCGAATTTGGGTATAGAAAAAAATGATGCACTAATTGGAGGTGCATTAATTGAGGATGTTCTTTTATTCATTAGCCTGAAATTTTGTTAAAGTGAAAAAAAAGAGAATTAGAATTCTTTTTCTGTCATTCAGTTTTAAAGCTTATAAGGCAAAATAAACCAAAATTTTCTTTACTAAGTTGTAGTCTTTCATTATAGGAAACACCATTATAATGAACTCGTTCACTATAACAAACTATTAGTCTCCAGGCCATAACTCTATAGTCAGAATGCATTGCTTGAGAAAATTCATTGTGCATCTTGTGTTATTTTTGTATTACTTTTGCATTTTATGCATCTGTAAAGTTTCTCTGTGCATATGTCCTTATTTCATTAATTAATATTGACAAAATTGTTTTGCTGCCCATCATGCTTATTATCACATCGTTGATAAAAGTAGATTATGTGCTTCTGTTAAATTAATTCACCATTTGGTTCATGATGTATAGAACTTTCATTTAATATTGATATTAATTTTCCAGAATATCTTTATTATAAAGTAAAAAAAAAAAAAAATTGTATTACAGCATAAATGTTACATTGTTGCCACATGTGATAAAGATTTGAAGAGAAGAATTAGAAAAATTCCTGGTGTTCCAATTATGTATATATATCAACACAGGTATGTAATTTTCTTTTATCTATTAAAAAAACAACTAAAAATGAATAATTTTTTTAATTTTTCTTTTGCTTATCATTAAATTGTGAATACTAGAATTTATTCAAATCATTGCTACAAATTCCATGAACTAGAGCATTATGATGTTTTATGTCTTTTCAAACTTTGAGTAGAGATATGGATATTAAGGCATGCCAAAAAAGTTTACACACATTTTCCTTTATTATCTGATACTTTCCTTGACATTCTCACAGCTTACATGAATACATAAGTGTACTAAAAAGTGTACTGAGTAACATGCTGGGAAAAAATCCCAGCATGATGCTCAGTTAGGGCATAGATGACACTGTGTGCAAGACAACTTTCATGCAGTTATTGTTGGACTATCGTCAATGTGGGGAGAAAGTTTTGGGAATAAGGGCATAGCATCTTGACTTTTGCTGTTAGTAAATAATAACATTCATTTAGGCTTGTCAGATGATCTGGCTATGTAATAAATAAATGGATTATCTAATGCATTTCATTCCCAAAAGGCAGTAGATGGAACACCATGACTGTCACTTGTTTTTTTGAAATTACGAGTAATCGGCCATCTCCATCCCCTACTCATCACTAATGGTCAAGTTCAGGGGTTACTAATGATTTCCAGACTTCATGGATGAGAGTATAGTGTATAGTACGCATTTCCATATCATGTTCTTTAACCCTAACTGGCATTGTCTTAATAGTGTGAGTTCTGTGTTTGATTTTTCTATATTGCAGGGCTTAAATCTGTTTCTGGTACGATAACCCTACTTTCCTGTGCCACAGATTTGACTACCTTGGGAACTGGCTTTAAAAAAAAAAAAATGTATAAAAAGTATATCTGATTGTGATTAGAAATGAGCCTATAATGGTCTTTCTTTTGGCAGTTTATCATTATGGCAGCATTACCAGAATGATACACAGTCATCTTGACTAGTGTTTAGGCTCATTCAACTAGAGGAGATGAAAGATTGAATCGGTTTACCTTCTTTCCAAAGCAAGTAAAACCATCCATAAAATTACAATTAAGGAACAATTCTCCTTGAACATTGATTGTAATATAAAGATAGGGCAGACACATAAACCATGGTCTACAGAAAGAAGACCTGCACCAACTGTGATTATACATGTACAGTCAGACTACCACCAAAGCCAGAATGAATGCGGGTATATTGAGAATCTTGTAATCATTGCAGATTTTATCAAATTATGAAAACACTCTGAAGTGCAAAAATTAATTATCATCATCATCATCTGAAACCTCCAGGGAGTCAAGGACTCATCGGGGGAGGCTATAAATCACCCAAACCATCTATCATACCTTCCCTTAAATTCATTCAGACTAGATGCACTCAGTATCCCTAAGGGCAAATTATTCCACTCACTCACTGCTCTCTGGGAGAAAAACCTAGCTCTTACCCCTTTCTTGACTGCAAATAAATTTAACTTCCATGGATGTCCCCCCCCCCCCCCGTGTTCTCTCCCCATCTTCCATATAATGAAAAATTTCATCAGTTGAAATCCTATAACACCCATTCAAAAGTTTATAGACCACTATAAACTTTTGAATGGGTGTTATAGTCTTTGTAACTCTTCTTTGCACCCTTTCCATGGCTTCTTTATCCCCTTAGAACCTGGGAGACCAAATCTGCGCACAATAATCCAGGCGTGGTCTTATCAAAATCTTATAAAGAGGTAAAATGAGTAGTTAAACAGGAATATATATATATATATATAATCCACAGCTGTTGAGGAAGCAGTTATTCAAATAAAGTAAGTAAATAAATCCTCATCATCATAATCAATCCTTATCCATCCACTGCTGGACAATGATCTCCTCCATATTTTTCCACATTTCTCTGTCGCTGGCTTATAAGCTCCAGTTGTTTCCCATTGAATGATGTAATTCATCTCTCCACCTTGCTGATGATCTGCCAGGTCTTCTTGAATCTTCTCATACTTGCCATTCTGTACAAAAACCCTCCATAATGACCATACACACCAAAAAAATAAATAATAATAGATTACAAAGATAATAATTTTTTTTTGATAATAATTTACAAAGAGCTTAGCTCTTTTAACAGCATCATCCCATTTTGATCATATATATTCTTTCTCCTATTGGTCATTTTCATATTCTTTTCACTTTTGCTCACCTGTTTTGCTAATGTTTTAAGGTATAGTTACTTTAAGCAACTTACCATGTTAAATCAGGTCAATTTGCACATGCTGGAATATTAATCTTGTTGAACTCTTGCTATTTCATTTATTTTTTAATCTGGTTTTGCCATTTGGCTAGTGACCCCTTGCAAATGTTGCATCAGTTGGAAACATCTGGGTTTGAATCTCATCTAGAGCATGAGGGATCTTTGCAACAGTTTCAACTTAACAATTAGCCACTCTCATATGGAGGAAACAGGGTTTTTTTTTCTTCCTAGAAACGTGGGTTTTTATTCCTCAAAAACAGGTAAACTGGCTAGAGAACACAATTAACAGACTTTCCTCACAATTTTAATTGCTTTGGATATAATTACCAACAACACAATCATTGGTGTTCTCTATTCATTTCCTTAATTGTCCTGATGACTCTCATTATCTGTGCTTTCTAATCTTTGTTTTATTTCTCACCTGACTGAAATTCATATGCTAAAATTAGTTCAAACGCTAACTTCTATACTGCTCGGAGTTTTGACAAATTTTTTTCATGTTTCATATTTTCCATATAAATTTATTCTAGTGGCTTCCCAATATACTAACCTTATTTATTCTATTATATATATTCATATTTAGTTTTTGCCTTCACTAAAAATTTTGCTGACTTGCTAAAATGTATTGCTTGTTCTCATGGTGTATCTTTTTATTTCTGATTTTCATATCATATTTATCTCAGCAATTCTTGAAGGAGATTTAGAATAATGCTTTAACGATAAATTTAATATCATGGTTTAATTAATTCAAGTTTATCTCTTTCTTTAATGATGCAGTGCATAGAATATGCATAATAGTAGAGGTAGTGTACAACTTGCTTTACATCCTGATTGAACACTAAATGATCTTCCTGTGTGCGTGTGTGTGTCAATTCTAATTACTGATTTGCATATTAACTATAAGTTTATATCTTTCTGGGAGATAATTTTGTATGTTCCATTAAGGATTGGTTATTTATAAGCAGGGTGTGGATGATGATGAGGGTTTTGGGCACATCAGCATTAGCATATAGAGATGAAGCAAATAAAGAAGAAAGAATATTATTTGGGAGATATGCTCGAGATATATATTCAGCAGTATACTTGCTGAACTTTTTTATTGCCCATGTGGAAACACAATTCTTACTCCTCTCTCTCTCTCTCTCTCTCTCTCTCTCTCTCCTGATGATTAACATCACATATTACGGCAGATATGTGGATGATGTACTGCACATTGGAAACGTGGATGCTATACAACAGTTAGTCCATTCATTCAACGCCTTTAATCCCAATTTAAAATTCTCAGTTGAATACGAAGAAAATAAAACCATGCCGGCCTGGTTGGCCAAGTGGTCAGTGTATCCACTCTCCAACCAAAAGGCTGCAGGTTCAAATCCCGCCATGAACATGGATGTTTGTGATTGTCTGTGAAAATACTAGTGGTGGTGATGATGTGCAGTAGATGGCATTGGTGTAGATGATGATGGTAGTTGTGGTTTGTTGTAGTAGGTGGAGACAGAAAGTTGTAGAGTAGGTGGTGCCCTCCCTCAATGAGTCTTTGGGCTCCCTGGAGGTATTATGTAATAATAATAATAAACTTCTTGAGTTTGATCCTGATTAGGTTTGATCATCATATCAGTACCAAAGTATACCACAAACCTACAAACATTGAAAATTATTTGTATTTCGCCTCCTATCACCCTTACTTTGTCAAAAATGATCTGTCATAGTAACACAGTTCATTAACGCTTACAAATATTCATGTTCTGACACGGCATTAAACCAAGAAATTACTCATCTGAAAGATATCTTCAACTCTCAATAATACCCCATACAACTTATAGATTACATTATTTACTCAACCCAAAATCAACTATCTTCTTCTCAAAGATGCATATCAACACCACACTTAAAATTCCCATATGTACAAAACATCTATAAAGCCATAAAAACGAATATTCAGAATTGTCTATACTACAAACAACAAGCCATAAAATTTACTAAAACATAGAACCGCAATAACTCTGGCCAACATGCTTACTATGCCATAATGTAATTTACAAGTTCAACTGCCAGTAAGGATGCAAGACCTGTTATATTGGTTTTGCCATTTGTTCTATTCACTTAATTGAACTTTTTATTATGCGTTGTGTAGTTATTAGTGCTTCTGAAAGATAAGTTATTTTTTTTCATATTTTAGTTAATAATATTAGGTTATCTTATTGTAGTTTTGTTTTAAATGGGTGAGTAATTGACTGAGTTATTTAGTTTGTAAGTAAACCTCGTAAATTTTTGTTTAAATACGATATTGTTAGTATGCCACTTATGTGTGGTAAAACAATGGCAAATTCAAATCATCCATGTTGGAATCTGCAAGATTTTGTGCAGTGCAGTGTGTGTGTGTTGTGAGATGTATGCATCATGAAAATTAAAGGATATGTGGAAGGAAATTGAAACTAGAGAGAGTGTGTGTGTATTAACACTTAAAAAAAAAAAAAGAGGAAAAAAAGGATTTTCCTACTTATATAATTATTATTCACACTGTTCCATTAAATAGCAGGAAAATCCTTTTTTTTGGGGGGGGGGCAATGATGTTACTTAAGTTGAAAAGTGGATTGTGATGCAGTTGCTCTTCTCAGCCAGGAGTTGATTCTGTTGATTTCAGTCTTTATGGAAAAGATCTAGGGTGTTGTTCAGCCTGTGATGGTTGGTAATGCTTGTGTAAGGGTACGACTTCTCACTTTTGGGTTGAAGGCGATGGTCAGCTGCCTTTCTCATTGAAATTGTTGGGCTATCTGGTTTTATGTATTGAAGATAGAAACTGTATATCACTGCTTTTGCAGTAATGAAAAGATAGTTAGGGGTGGTGGTAGACAGAGAGTTAAAGTTCATCTCATCTTCTCTATACCCTCTTTTACCTTGCGGTGTTGAGAGTTAAAGTTTAGAGGACATATTGCTAAGGCAGCCAGTGAAGAACACATTAACAAGTAGAGATAAGGAAGTTGTAATTCCTCTTTATAAGGCCTTGATATGCCCACATCTTGATTGCTGTGCTCGAGTCTGGTCCCCTGGGTTTCATGGGGATGAGGAAGTGGTGAAAAGGATTCAGAGGCGAGTGACCAAGATGGTGAATAGCCTGTGGAATGTTTCCTGTGAGGATAGATTGAAGGCGTGTGTGGATTGCGTAAGTTGGTTGATAAGAGAAAAGAGGGGATATGATAGAAACATTTAAGTCACTTAAAGGATTTAATAAGATAGATGCAGGTGAAATGTTTCAGCACTTGGCTAGAGGGACCAGAACAAGGGGTCATCCCTGGAAGTTGAATAAAGGTGTGGTCAGTAGGGGTGTGAGGACTAGATTTTTTCGAGAGTGGTGAATGAGTGGAATGGGTTTCAGTTGCAAGTGCTTTTTCTGTTAATGGGTTCAAGGAGAGGTATAATAGATTGAGTCTCCTGTGATGAGTCTTCGGGCTCCATGGAGGTGCCCTTATAATAATAATAGTTGCAGATCGAATGGTTTTTTGGCTGCATGTACAAGATTGATATATTCCTCTTCTGAATGAAGACAACCACAGGTTAAGTCTGCCATTTCTCTAGATGAACAGATTAATTTACTGTTGAATTTGTGTAGTATAGCATGAGTGGGAATGGCATTGTACCACATTCTCTACTAAACATCGACATTGGGCTTAGTAGCACTAGTGTGATATGGTAAGTTCCAGTGAAGTTGTGTGTCATGGAGGAAAGATGTTCTTTCCTCCATGACCAGCTTCATGGAGGAAAGAACCTCTCTCTCTCTCAGTAATGGGGTTCCTTACCATCAAGTTATAAAAGATAGGTTCCATGAGGATTTCAGGAAGGGACTGTCACTGTGTACTGGAAGTATAAGTTCTTCCATCATTGGCATGCTTAAGGTTGTGGAGAAAGAGATTTCTAGTTGCAGAACTAAAAATATATTTCGTGGTGCATTTGTGTGTCATTTCATGTTGTTGGATATTAAGGAAAAAGCAAGTGTGAAATGTGTTATCCTGTGGTTAATGAATAATAAGTTTTGTCCTCCTCCTTTAAGAGAAATACTTAGCTTGGAGTAAGAAAGCCAGTTTGTTTGGTTCCATATTAATCAATAGACGATTGACTGTATTTGTTTGATAAATTGCACTGGTGACAATTTAATATTTCATAATTTAATAATTCAACCAGAGGCTCATGTTGCTGTCTAATTTCCCAGTACTTGCTTGAATCATTTAAGTATAATCCGGTTCTTATCCACATAAGAGGGCATGTTTCCAGGTAAACTCCCAAATATTTGTTTCCCTCTGCAGGCCAGTGGCCAGGCAGGGGAATCGGTTCAGTTTTTCCATTCACCACATCACAGTCCTGTGGTTTTAAGTGCATTTAGTTTGGCTCCTGAGGCTGCAGGTATTGTCAGTATGCTGTTTGTATGTTATAGAAATCCTCTTCTGTGCAAGCTATAACTGTAACATCATCAACATACCCTGTCAGAGTTATGGCTTGGCATAAAAATTGAGTTTGATGGGTTGCCCGAGGAAACAAATTACTGTATGGTATAGGTGAGCCTGTTGTTTATTTTCATGCAAAAGTGTTTTAGCATATAGCATCTTAATGGCTTGATTAATGCCTGGACCAAAACCGAAGGCTTTCAAGCAGTTGAAAAGGTAGTGTTGTTCATTGCAGCCAAAAGCTTTTTTCTTGGTCCAGTGTTACAAAACTCATCATCAGATGGGTCTTGTAGCATCACGATAAATCACAAGGATCTGATGCATGCATTGGAAGATATGTCATACTTGTTAGGAAAAGCATTGTGTGCGTGGGTGTGTAGTATCTATTGAGCTGTGCCTGGTAAAGAGCATTGGTAGGACCATGTTTGGCCCTCCAGAGTACACTTTTTCATGTGGATGTCTGAAGATATCAGTCAGCTTGTAGTTATTGATTACATCCTATAGAGCTGAGCTAGCGAGACTTGATGTTCCTGTCATTGGTGTCTGTCCACTGCAGGATCCAAAATGCAGTTGAAATGCCCTGGCAGTATGAGGTGGTCCTCATTAACTTTGCTGAGGTGATTTTTGAACGAACTCCAGTACCTGCACTGCAGGCTGTTCTTCCTGTGGTGTATAATATATGTATATATTATACAACCACAGGAAGAGACACTCATTATATGTATTCTCTTCCCAGTTGTATTTTAATGATTACATAAATTGTACAACCAGAAAAGTTATTGATGATCCGTAATTTTAGGGAGCTTTGGTGGACACCAGTAGTGACTCTTGATCCATGAAGTTGTATGGTAGGGCAGTGATGCATAGTCTGTGGCCAGTGCTTAAATGAAGGTTTTTGTGGAGAATGGCGGTTAGTTTCTTGCAGTATAACTATTTCTGCCTGCTGGACAAGGATATACTGCAGGATACGTCTTTCACAGTAGTATGGTATGTTTCCTCCAGCATTTAATGAGAGAAAGTTTATTGGTGTGCTCATTATATCAGGATTTATTTTGTTTGCCATGGTGTTCCTGGTTGCTTTAAGAATAATTATGTTACTGCTAGGTAATTAGACCACTGATGACAATGGTGAAGTCGTAAACTCTCAGTAGTTTTTGTGATGAGCCTCGACTTTTCTTAAGGAAACTCTGAAGGTACTCAGTTGTTAGTGGGCCTTTAGTGTGAGGAAGACCAGCATTTGCAGTTTCCTCTTCATCATCTGAAGCTTAGGAAACTCTATCTCCTTATCTTCCTCTGGTGGTTTGTCTTTGGTTGTTTGGGTAGCTGTTTTTCTACATTTGTTGTATTGTTATTTTCTTGCTCTTGTTCGTTATTTTGCTCCTGTGATTTTGTCATTTGTTTCCTACTTCCTTTTCTTTAGGGTTGCATATTGATGGTGTATGCAGCAGTTCTTTCAAAAGTCAGCTTCTTTAGAAGTACTTGATCTTGATTTTTTTGGTGAAATGTTTTGCACTTGAGATGTTTGCTCTTTCCTGAGAATGCTGTGTCTTTTTTGGTTTGATGTTTCTTGTTTTCAAATCTACTAGTGCTAGCAGCCTTCCCAACTGTGATATCTCATTCTTAAGTATATATGGGCACATGATTTCATTATGTGGCTTTCTTCATGCAATAAAAACATTGTGCAGCCACAGTGATGTACAAGATGTAAGCCAATCCATCTATTTCTGTATTTATGATTTTTGGTATAGAGCCAATTGCATTGTCACCAAAGTGCATTAAAGCTCGTCTTCTAAAACTCTTGATGTGGATTTTGCCTGTCATGGCACTGTACTTTAATAAAGGTCTGTACAGGATTTGGTGATTTATTTCCAGAGGGACATTTGATACTTTACTTTCATGGGAGCAAGCATGATAGGTGAAAGAATTACATGGCATGCACCAGTGGTGGTCACTCCTTTTTCAGTTAATGTTTTGGACCACAAAGTATTGTTGAAATATATCTTCACAGTTCCAGCAACTCGAAATGTGGGTTATATTTTTCGATGGGATATGCTGTTCTACTGCTTCTAAATATTGCTCTAATGGGGTATTTTCAATTGCAAAAATAAATACTTCATTGTCACGTGATAAGCAGTTGATTGTTTGTGCATCTGTATGATCATTAGCTGTCCTGGTGGTAGTAGTAGTAGTAGAAATTTGCACAGGCTGTTTGCTACAATATTGGCATAAGAGAGAAAGTACTGACCTTTGTGTGTTGCTTTCGGCAGGACTGCATTTAGTGTATTTTCCAAGGTTTAAAGCTTCATGAGACCTTTGACCAACTCCTGCTAAGCAAGGATAGGTGGCTGTTGTTAGCGATGATTCACTTTGCCAATTGCTGTGAGTAAGGCTCTGGCAGACATTGTTTCCATGGGTTTTGAAATCTTGCAAACTTTGACCACCTCTTGCTGAGCTAGAGTAAGTGACTGTTGCTGCTACTGAAACATCAGTGCTAGTTGAACTTTTGCTGGTCATTGTTTTGGGTGATTTCAGGGGAAGTGTAAGCTATGAATGTTTCCTTGAAACATTCATAGCTTACACTTCATTAAATTTCCTTCATTATTGCTACAACAGTATGTTGTAGCAATAATGAAGGAAATTTAATAAAAACTAAAATAACTTTGTCTAACTTCATGTATTTAAAAAACTAATTTTACAGCTTGATAGATCAGATGTTTATGCTTATGTAGATATATATAATTTGCTATTACCCGAGAAATAAAACAGCACAAAAAAAAAAACAACTTAAAGCAGGAGCAACCTTGGACATTATCATTCTCTTCCATAAATGAACAATAGACAGATACACACTGGCCTCGCATCCTTAGTTGCTTCAGCAATAATTCCAACCAACCACACTTCCTCTATCATTCATCTCATTTAATAATTTTTCAAAGGAATTACTGGAGATATAAAATATTTCTGTCTTCAGTTTTTATTTTTGTGTTTATAATCATGATTCCTTTTGTGCTATTCTTTCTCCATTTCTGAGTTTTCGTAATATCCTCCAACATATTTTGCCACTTTCATGATATAGTCAGCTCTCAACTATAACAAACTCATATAGACCATAAGGAATATTTTGTTGTATTGCATTTTCTGTAGTTAATTTCTTTTAGAATAGCATTGTGTCTATGGGATTGTTAGCATTTTTTCAGTAGTTCATTATAAAGTTTGCTATAAGAAGAGCTGATAGTTTATCATCATCATCAAATTCTTGATATGTACTCTCAAGAAATGTACAGGATACTATAATAGTACTACATGTACCATTATAGCAAGGCATTATAGTTAATGACTGATAACTTCAGATGCAGATCCACCAATCTCTTTATGGAACTCCTGTTGACTTACTGAGATATATCATTAAAAAAAAGGGAGGAGGGCTTGGTATTTTTTGCATGGCAAATAGCTTTGCATACTTTGTTGAGCACTATATATATGTGTGTGTGTGTGTGTATTTCATTTTTTTTCCCTCTTATCATCATGAAACTAATCTTGTGAGTTAAAATTCAGTTAACTAATCTCACTCTAGCAAACTATAGTGTGTTTGCCAGAGTGAGAGCAGACTATATAATAGTCCACTCTCACTATAACAAACTGTAAGAAAGAAGTCCTAGTCAAATTCCCAAAGAGTTGATACTGTGCTAAAGGAAATTCACTATAGCAAACCTTTCTTTTGGTCCTATAGCAAGCTAATAGGAACTTGCTGTAGTAACAGTCAGTTTGTCAACTCTCACTATTGCAAACGTTTAAGTGCAAAAAGAATACTTTCTTATTGTGGGAAAGTGAATTTGCATAACATTCATGTTGATTAATCCATTGAGACTTCATGGTTTGTTATACTGAGTGAGTTCACTGTGATGGTGTTGGCTATAGCACAAGTCAATTTACTTTATATTTAGTAAGTATACAGTAAGTTGACTAATAAGTTCAAAAAAATTCTGCTTGGCTGATCCATAAGGAAATTATAGTGTATATTATGTACTCCTTAGTTGGTAACAATCATGTGTTTAGTTGGACAAGACTAAGGGGTTCAGATCCCATCTAGGACAAGAACCTTCTTCTGAAAAGCTGAGGATGAGTTAGCTGGTCAGTTTGTCTTGATAGACAGACAAACTGGACAGGTTTATCACCAATATTAATGGGGTTTTTTTTGGGGGGGGGGACTGTTTTTTAAACCCTCTAGTCATCTAAGGATGGTAAGGTATGTTTTATCATTTTACAGTTCTGTTCAAATTACTTTATATTCTAATAATCTTATTTCAAAATTAAGATTTTAGGCAGTTAGGTGATTTAATAGTAGCTCCATTTCACATTAAGCTTGGTTAATAAATACTAGACAGACAGAAAGAAAAGACAGAATTTGTTTGGTAAATTCCGATTAATGGTAACTATTTTGTTATATATTATGCTGAGATATAAGCTTCACACTTGAAATTCTGTATAAATGTGGGCAACTGTGGTGATAGTCAGCACTTCACAGGTTTTATATTTGCATACAGGTTATGCAGATTATCCACTAACAACACACTGACAATTCATTGTGCTGTTAGTGGATAATCTGCATGGCTTTGGAAAGACCTGTGTTTGTTAACTTCAGATACATCTCTGAAAACAGTTTAAGGTAATTGCCTGGAAACAACAGAGAAAAATTGACACGTCTATCTTAGTGAGACTTTGTCTTACTTAAATTGACTTCTCTAAATAGTGAGCTATAGCAGTAGTTACTACATAAGGATGTCAGTATTGGTTCCAAGATGTTTATTTCACCAAGAACAGGACACATTGAGAGCTATAAGAACAGATGTATACCTATTTGTCATATGACTGCTATCAAGGTTGAATGTTCCAAAAATTCAAAATTGCTGATCTTCCTCACTGACTAGTACCAGAGCTTGAATCCAACAACATTGCCTCTTTGATGGAAGCATATGGTTGATCTGGGAGAACCTTTGTTCAATAAAATGGGTATGTTGTATTGGTTCTTGATGATCATGCATTCTCCCAAGTACACCTGCTACTTCAATCTGACCATGATGGTCTCCTCTAGGATGACATTGCCATTAGTCAGAATGGTTCAAGACTGGTTTGGAGAGCAGATTTTAGCCCAGTCTCCTGATCTGAATCACATTAAGCATACATGGGATCTGTAGATAAATTAAAACGGCAGGAACAACTATCATTTTCATTCCCTCATGAACTTGTTGAGAAAGTGATTTAATGGCTTGAACTATTTACTTTTCTACCATTTGACATCCGTAGATGGTGTATGGTCACTGCCGTATGTCACATGGTTTTGGCAATGATGTCTTCTGCTAGAATAAGTGGTAGAGTCGCAGATTCCCTTTCCACACAAAGTTTGTAGGACAATCACAAACATCCATGCCCATGGTGGGATTCGAATCCACGGCCTCTTGGCTGGAGAGTGGACATGCTAACCACTCGGCCAACTAGGCTGACTTTTATTCAACTTGTTAATGACCGCTTTCTTTATCTGGGCACTATTTATTATTATGTAATTAATAGGATTTGTACAAAATTTTAATCAGAAAATTTGTATGTTTATTTTTGAATTTCATTATGTTCTTTCAATGCTCTGGTGCTTGAAATATGTTTTTGTAATGTTAGTTATTTTATTTCTTTAAATAGATATTCTATAGAGAGGATGCCAGATGCATATGGTGCACCTAAATTGTAGTATATCAACTGACACAGGAAACCCATTTTGGATTACGTGGCGAGATTATTGTATATATTGTAAACACTTGAGCTACAATAAATGAAACAATAATTAAAAAAAAAAAAAAAAAAACTTGTGTTGTATGCCAGTTTTATACACTGTCCATTAGTTACATCTGCATTAATTTTTTTGAACTGTTTTGTTTTAATGTTCTCCCCCCCACACACACACACATTTATCCCTAATAAAGGTCATAAACTTGTATTATTGCTTTGAGTGAACAAAAGCTTTTATTGTATTTATTTTTTTTACATAATCCAGAAACCCTACTCTGGAGACTAAATGTGGAACTCTTTAGAGATGCTTCAGGCTTCCAATAAGTAGGACCAGGGGCGGCTCGTGCATAGGCACTGCGGAACTGCAGCATCCCCAATTTTTCTCGATATATAAATATATTTATTAATTTATTTATATTTGCTTGTAATATTTAATTTTATCATCAACAATCGTATACAATTCTCTTATTTTGTATAAAAATAATAAAAATCCATCTTGTAGCACTTAGGAGGGTGAAGGACGCTAGCAGTACTGTGTTTACCACAGTGTCATATTTCTACGCGTGCAAGCATATGCACATCATGTAAGATGCAAGCTATTAGCGTAATGCGGCACTGTCCATTGCGCAGTTCCACTGTTGTTTATATGCAGTTTGCACCAGTAGCAGAGTGTTGGTAGTGCTTATCATGTTTACTCCGTCTCGTTAAATATTTGGACATTACAATTAAAGGAATGGATTTTATTTTTAAGTAATTTTGAATTATACTAAACTATAATTTTATCGATAATAAATAATATTTTTTCATGAAACAAAACAAGAAGAATATATTTTATTTTTAAGTAATTTTGAATTATACCAAACTGTATAATTTTATTTTAATATTTTATCCAAACAGGTATACACTGTACTTACAGTATGTATATTTCGAAAGTTGCAGTACCCCCCCCCCCCATGATTTCAAGCCACGAGCCACCACTGAGTAGGACACTGGTCTCATGCCAGGCAGTGAAATTTGTCTCCCACCTAAAGTCATTTGCAAAACATCTTGGGTGGAATACAAATTCTCAGCCTGTCAGTTGGAGAGCTGGTACATTAATCATTGCCCAACCTGGCCTGCATTATCTTTTCCCTATATCCTAAACAGAATTAGAACTTAATTACTAGTTTTGTTGCCAGCAGTTTTTGTCTTGATTACTTTACTGTTTGCCAGGATTCTAATTTGATTTGAATCTTACTTAATCTACTGTCTTTGAACATCCATAAATATAATAATCTTTGTGCATTTTGGTTGTTTTGTGTCTTTATTTATATTTTTTCCCTTGTCATTTCTCTTAAAGAAAAGATTCAGTTTATTGTTTTTTGTAGATCATGATAATAACAACAGTTTTACTTTCATGTTTATACAATATTTTAAGTGAATAAATTAATTCAGGTTGCTATTAGATAAGAATATTCCTAAATATTTTAATATTTCATTTTTAAATTATTAGAAATAATCTTACTTGATATTTAAATCAAATAAAAGTAGAATTGTAGAAACTGATGATAAATTTCATTGAATAGAATAGAAGATGTATTGTGTCTAGTCAGCAAGCTAGTTAACAAATGAATCAGTTAATGTATTTTCTATCTTTGGTCATTCCCACTTGCACGTCTAGACAGGAATTATACTGCATAACCAGCTGACAAAACTTGCTGATGCTTCTTCAACCCCTATTACCCCCAGCCTTCAAGTCAACTCACTTGCTAACAGGAGTTGTGGGTTTTATGTGTATATATATATATAATACTAGGGGTTCTGTCCCCTGACGCCTATGGCGCCCAACCCCCTGTGTTCCGGACTGGTAGGCCAGTTTTCTTTGAATTCCGATGACTCGAGTTTTGAAGATTCGACACTCAGGGTAGCCCCTGAGTTTCAAAACATTTCAAATAACTTGACAAAAACGTTACAAAAAAAGTTACACAAAAACGTTACAGCCTACATCTGTTTCCAATTTCAGCTTATCATTTTATGGTATAGAGTAGATATAGGTAGTTCCTAACTTACATAGGCGTTATGTCCCACAAACTTTATATAACCTGAATTTTACATAACTTAGATTTAACCCATTCATCACATCTTGTTGCTTATGCATTTACAGTATGTGTATGCAGTAATGCATTAATATGTTTTAAAGGTTATTTCTGTTAGTTTCATTTAGAGAATTCACACTCAAATTGGATTTCGATATGCAATTATATTAATGCAAGGTAATATAATGCAGTATAAACTATGTGAGAAAATAGAAAAATTTTAAAATGGTTTTGGCTGTTCGATCTTCCTTGTGAAAGTATTAAGAGATGACTGAACAGCGGCTTGTTTCTTTTCTTCATAAATCTCTCAATAACAGGCTGAAGTGTCATCTGCTTCTCTTTGGACTTTTAAGAACCATGAGATGTTAGGATCCATGCAAACAATAAAAATGTATAGCACACAAACACCAAAACACTTAAAATAAGTAACACTAAAACAGTAAAAATATAGCGTATCTATGTTGAAAGCAAGACAGGAAAGGACTACCTAGCTGTCTGCTTTGCAGAAGACTGCAATTAGTTACATGCAAATAATGTAAATGAATTAAGTAAAATTTCCATAATTCACTGGTTTTCTATTCCTTTCAGGATAATTTGCCTAAGTCCAAACTTATGTAAGTTGGGGACTGCCTGTATATTTATTTTATCCCACACATGACAGGTACGAGAACCTATAGCACATCAGTGCTGTCATTCTGTATGTGTATAATAGACTGGAGGTATATCTGTTCTTGAACAAATGTGCTTACTTTATAGTAGGAAGAAGCAGAGTTCTTCTTACTAGAAAGCAAATGGGAAGTTCTTCCTATTCAGGACAAAAAATTCTGCTATTTTCAGTTATGAGTGCCTGAGTTAGCCTGCTTGGATGGGAAATAGCATATATACAAAATTACTGACATCATATGTCTATTTTCCAGGCATGTGAAATATTAGTCCCATTTTGGCTACAAAAGCATGTTTTTATTTATTTTTTTAAATGAAAACAGATACGATGCTTTATTTACAACATATTCTCTATTATATATCAAGTGTACAGATTAACCTGTTACGGATAGGCTTTACCATACATTAGCATTTAGCCAATCATTTGATTAATGCATAACAAGATCATATCACAGATAAAAAGAAAGAAAGATTCTTCAGACAGTATTGAAGCAGATCTATCTGAGGTGATATTTCTATAAGGTTATCCACTATCTTCTGTGTGAAGAAGAGGATAATGTGATGCAACATGTGTTAGTGCTCCATATTTCAGTTTGTTTGTGTCCCCTGGTAACTGAAGCCGAACTTTTTCTGGATCTTTAGTAACTTCATCACTAGTTAACAAGAAGAACAGCCCAAAGTTGAATTGTCGGATGTTGGAAACAAGAGCCAGGAAGAACATCATAAAAGTCAGGCCAATGAGAAGATAACCTAAGAAATTATGCATATTAAAAATAGTTTTAGTGTGTAAATAACAAATGGATTTGAAAAGATTGTATATTTCATCATATAATAATATGCATAAATGTGTGTGTTTATACACGTACACAATGTACGACATAGTAACCTGTATATTAACCAGTCCTCCTCAAGAAGTAGATTGGATGGTTCATTATCTAGATCAGCGTTTCCCAAACTATGTTCTTTGGGAAAGTGAATAAGTGTTCTGTGAAAAATTATCAAAATTAATATGAGCCTGGAATGGTTTTAAATGCTGTGACAAGTTCAAACATGTTTGAAAATCAGGTGCTCCTCGCTTTGCATGTGGATTGTGCATGTTTTTATTATAAATAAAAACATGTCCTCGCTTTGGTTTTTCTCAGAAATTATGGAGGTCGACTGAGATATAGGTGGATTGATACGGTAAAAAGTGCCTTAGAAGATAGATATATAAATATGAGATCTGACAATGTTGTAGCTTTGACAGGTAACAGATTGATTTGGCAGAAAATTGTAGGTAGGAAGTTAGTAATGATGTAAATTTTTCATATAGTACTATCATATCCTGTACACTCCTTCAGGGTAAATGTCAGGAATTTGATGATGATGATTATGGAGGTCTAACAGCAGCAGCAGCAGTTAACTTCTTAATCACCTGAAGGGATATTAACTAGTGACTCCAACATGGATTCTTGACCTACAGTAGATCTCATGGCCACATTACTCACCTTTACATACAAACCATGAAAGATTTTAAACCTATTGCACCTTTAGCACCATGGGTGGACAAGATTAGATAAAGCAGAAGCCCTGTTCTATAAACTACACATGGTTTTCAAGTCATTTCAGAACTCCAGTAAGCAAGGTTACAGTATCACACTGAGCAATGAAAATTGTCTACCATCTAACAACACAAACAATGTACCACAATTGGATTTGAACCTGTGATTTGTCTGTTGGAGAATGGGAACATTATCCACTCAGTCAGTTGAGGCTCCTGGATAGTCATCTGTCACAGTTGACATTTCCAGGACGTATGGTTGAGTCTCGCATAATCCTTATGGACCATTATGTTATGGTCTGCCTTCCACATTCACTGCATGTCATCTTTGATGGATTCCTTTCTTCACATTTTTCCATCAATGCTTTGAGTACTCATGGTCCAGTATTTTTTTTTTCCTGCAGTCTTCTCCCATACTGTTTATGTATCAGCCTTTTCTCACTGACCTCAAATCTCATCCAGAGTTTTACTAATGATAGTACATCTATTCCTTTTTTTTTGTTTAACAAACCTTGTAGTGCTGAAACATTCTAATCTTCAAGAACTCCCATAATCAATATTCTAAACATTGATCTCTTTGTCATTCTCCAGTGGAAAAAGAAACACCCTGTGAAATTCAGTTTCACCAAAAAGCAATCCTGCCTTATTTCTTGCAAGAAAGATCTCACTTCACATTTGTTTATCTTTGATAATACCAATGTTATACTAGTGAAGATCAGATTTTTCTTCTTGGCTGACTTATACTTCTAGACTCTTGACACAAATATATCACATGTATGATTTCTTCAGGCTCCAAAAAATTTAGGTCCTTTTCTGCTCAGGACACTCCTCACATGTATTCAATGTATCTGCTAACACTATAAATCCCTAAATTGTCCAAATGTTTCCACATTTGGAGCATTGCACCAGAAACCTGCATAAAAATTTAATGCTATCAAGATGTTAGTTCAGTTAATAAATGGACAGCCCTTTCTCACTGATGCACTCCAATCAATTTAACATATGTTCAGTCTTATGTCTTCTCTGTAGAAGAAAATATCATCATCATCAAATTCCTGACATGTACCCTCAAGGGGTGTACAGGATATCATAGTACTACATGAAAAATTTACATCATTACTAACTTCCTATCTGCAATTTTCCTACAAATCAGTCTGTTTACTTGTCAAGACTCCAACATTGTCAGATCTTATATTTCTATCGTCTAAGGCACTTTGTACTGTATCAATCCACCTATATCTTGGTCTTCCTCTGGATCATTTTCTTGCCAACCTGGCAGAGAACAATTGTTTTGCTAATCTTTCCTCGCCTATTCTGTTCAAGTGATCATACCACCTGAGATTAGCTCTGCTGACGGATTCCTGGATGCTGACAATGTCAAGTTCTTTCTTAATAGCCTCGTTTTTAATATGATATTGCCATTGATGCCATCTATTCATGCCTCTAATCTTTCTCAGGACTCTCATATCTGCGGTCTCTAGTCTTTCGTCAAGTGTTTTACTTCTGATCCAGCTCCATATGATCCATAAGTTAAAACTCGTTTGAACACTGTCTTGTATACAGCTAATTTAGTGTTCTGCCTAATTTCTCTCTTATTCCATATGAATTTATTCAATTGAATTCCTACCATACCAGCTTTGTTGATTCTGTTATCTATTTCCATATTTAATTTACCATCTTCACTAAAAATCGTGCCTAAGTAGCTGAAATGTTTTACTCGTTCCCCATTCCAAACACGTTTTCAACGATTCTTCCTATTTTCATTGTCTTTGTCTTTTTATTGTTGACCTTCATACCATATCTATTACAACAGTTATTCAATTTAGTCAGGGAATCTTGCAAACTTGTAGCGGATTTATTTAGAAGTATAACATCATCCGCATAAAGCAAAGAGCTGACATTAATATCTCCAATTCTGATATCATGTTTAATATCACTTTCTTTCATAATGTGATCCATATAGATAATGAATAACAGAGGGGATAACGTACAGCCTTCTCTCACACCAGATTTAACATTAAACCATCTTCCTGTACTTCCTTCAATTCTAACTGCAGTCTTGCAACTCAAATAAAGTTTAAGTATTGCTTGATATAATGCCCCATTGACACCATATAACTGTAGCGTATTGAATAGCTTCTCACTTGGCACCTTGTCGTATGCCTTTTCCAGATCGACAAAACTTGAATACAGATCTTTGTTATATTCCCATGCTTTCTCAACTAATTGTCGTAAAGTGAAGATCTGATCTTGACAGCCTCTATTTGGCCTGAATCCAGCTTGTTCTTCACCAAGCTTTTCTTCCACAATTCTTCTTAACCGTTTCTTAAGTATGCTGGCATAAATCTTGCCTGGACCACTCAGTAGGGAAATACCTCTGTAATTCTCATATTCAGTTTTATTTCCCTTTTTATATATGGGTACTATTAGAGCTCTACTCCAATCATCAGGAATTCGTCCCTCTGTCCAGGCCTTCTGAACTATGCAGTGCAGCCACCGTAAGCATTTCTCGTCAAATATCATCTACTCCTGCTGCCTTTCCACATTTCAAGCCTTTGATGGCTTTTTCTACTTCAAGTATGGATATGTATTCCTGACTGTAATGCTGTTGAGTGTTTTTTTACCACTGTGCTATCACTGCTTGTTTCATTTAGCAATTTTTCGAAGTAATTACTCCATACATCAAGGATATCTTTTTCTCCTGTTTTCATGTTACCTTTATCATCTCTAACTCCTTTTACAGCACTCTTTCCTCCATTTCTAAGCTTCTTCAACAACCTCCAGAATATTTTGCCACCTTCTTGATATTTATTTTCTATATTCTTGCCAAAGTCTCCCATGACTTTTGTTTAGCTAGTTTTACACAGTGTTTAGCATTTTTGCATTTGTCTCTATATTCTCTAAGAGCACAAGATGACTTATTTGACAGGAACTTTTGATATGCTTTCTTCTTTTCCTTCACTGCCTCTTTAACTTCCTGTGTCCACCATGGAGTTCTGATTTTTCTATCCTTGCAGACAAGCTCACCACATGCCTCTCTGGCTGAATCAATCAGGGTTTTCTTCAAGGTTTGTCATGGAATCTCCAAGGTTTGGTTCTTGTTCTCAAACTCTTTCATATTTTTTTTCAATAATCTTTGTGTATTTTAGTCTACAGTTCACATCTGAGAGCTGCTCAACTTTTATTTGCTTTAAAACTTTCTCACATGTCATTCTTTTCAATATGAAATTCAATTTTATCTTGCTTAAGACTAAATAGTGATCGCTTCCAATTTCAAATCCTCCATACACTCTGGTGTCCTGCACCAGGGAGAAAACATCACTATCAGCAATAACATAGTCAATGAGACTTTTCTTATTCCTTACCTCTTCTCTCCATGTGAATTTATGCACATTTTTATGTTGGAACATGGTGTTAGTAATAACCAGTACATGTTCTGAGCAGAAATCCAACAGGTATTTGCCATTATTATTAGCTTTGCTCTTTTCTCCAAATTTTTCCAAAACATTTTTGTATGTCTGACAATCAATCCCTACTGTGTTATTTAGATCCCCAACAAGGATCAACTTTTCCTTTTTCATTGTGTCAGTAGCTTTCTCTAGAGCCTCAAAAAATTCCTCCACTTCTACTTAGTAGAGCCTTCTGTGGGACCATAGGCACAAATAAGTCTCATTGTCCGGTTCCCCATTCTGATATTTGTCCACATCACTCTACTTGAGACTGGCTGCCATTCAAGAAGATTAGTCTCATATTTAGTGTTGGATACTATGGCTACCCCTTCTTTTCCTTGAATGTCATTGCCAGAATATAACATTTTGTATTTATTGCTCAGAAAGATCTCGCCAGTTTCAGTCACCCCTATTATGTCGATCTGGTACTTATCTAATTCCTCAGCTAGCTGCATTTCTTTGCCATTCAGGCTTCTTATGTTGATAGTACCAACTTTAACTCTGGTGATGTTGAGTTGGGGGTGTGTTTTCAGATTTGTTCCAGTAGCTGAATTTTCGCTGTTTGCCCTGGTTCCCTGGCGAAAACAACGGGGGGGGGGGCTCGTTTAGCTGGGCAACGCCCCAGGTAGCATGAAATTTTGTCATGTTGTACCATCATTTTTTTTTTTTTTTTTGGTTTAAGCCAATAAGAATACAATTTGGTCGGCTAAATCCCAAATTGCCAGCCCATCCTCATTCATACAGTATCCAGGTAAGATACCCAACAGGGTGCACCACGAGAAAGTATGGATTGGACATTAGGTCAGAAGCCCTGGTTGGTTCTCCGTATTCCTTTAAAGGCTATGTGGAGGTCTCCTCTCAGTTATACAGCTGTGATCCTTAAGCTGGACTGGAAATGGCAACCATTTCTCCACTTTACTGGGGGGGGGATTAAATAAATGAAGGTGGGGGGAAGGTGCCAGCATCCATGCATGGTCCAATCATCTTTCAATTTCATCTTCTTTACACTGATTTTCCCAAACTACAACCTCCATCTGTTCCAAGAATATATTATCAAGTTCCTTCTTTCTCCTTTTTAACCATGATACCAGTGTTATGTTGATTTTGCAACTTCTTGCAGGTGTGCGACGGATATTATATTTATATATATTAAAGAAAAAAAAGTCTACTTTCATCTCGGTCACTCACATCACAAATCTTGTAATCCATCTTAGTTGCATTTAGGAATAGTTTTTATGTCGACAGCAGCTTATTTAGAAACTTATGGCTCATTTATTTGTAGTTTGAAAAATATGATCGTTAAAATAATTCAGTCATCGTTGTCACTGCTCGTGTGAAATTCTTTACAAAGCAAGCCTTCACAAGAATCCTTAAGATGATTTTTCTATACATATTGATTGAGATGTAGGAATCTGTATTTTACCCAGCCATTACATATGTTTCTGTCAACCAAAATATAAATATAAAGTGTAAGACGGTTGTAGGATTTCATCCACTGTGGCTCATTGGGTGATTAGTTATCTGATTTTTATTCATTCATTTTTTATATGAATCCACTTGTGAAAAGTTGTATATCTGTAGTACATTAGTACTGTGGGTGGGCTAAAAGTTAGATAATTCAGAATGTCTGCTCCAGGGACAAGTGTAGTACTCTTTCCAAGCTGCTTCAGACTTCCGTTAAGCAGGAAGGTGGCCTCCAACAACAGATGATAAAATTTACCACCTAACGGCATTCACAAACACCCTGCCCCAGTGGAATTCACACTACTATATTGATTGTATAATAGATAGTACATGTATCAGCCAACTATCTTGTCAGTATTATTTAAAGATAGCTTGTAATTTTTGATATCACCCCTATTATGCCAAAAACCAAAAATGTGCAGAAATGACAATTTTGACTTAAGTGCAGATCCGAGTTTAATTTTAACAATCTGTGTTGTACCAGAACAAATGTGTAGCATTGTTGCCATGGGAAATAATGCAAATTTGATTTCCTGAATTTTAAATTCTGCTAAGGGTCAAAGCTGTATAACTGAGAGGAGACCTCCACATAGCCTTTAAAGGAATGCGGAGAACCGACCAGGGCTTCTGACCTAATGTCCAATCCTCACCTTCTCGTGGTGCACCCTGTTAGGTATCTACTTGGATACTGAACGGATGAAGATGGGCTGGCAATTTGGGATTTAGCCGACCAAATTGTATTCTTATTGGTTAAACCAAAATATAGAATGATGGTACAACATGACAAAATTTCATGCTGGCTGGGGCGTCGCCCGGTTAAACAAGGCCCCCGTTGTTTTCGCCAGGGAACCAGGGCGAACAGCGAAAAGTCAGCTACTGGAACAAATCTGAAAATAAACCCCAACTCAACATCACCAGAGTTAAAGATCGGTACTATCAATGTAAGAAGCCTGAATGGCAAAGAAATGGAGCTAGCTGAGGAATTAGATAAGTACCAGATCGACATAATAGGGTTGACTGAAACAAAAAAGACCAAAACTGGTGAGATCTTTCTGAGCAATAAATACAAAATGTTATATTCAGGCAATGACAATCAAGGAAAAGAAGGAGTAGCCATAGTATTCAACACAAAATATTCAGGCAATGACAATCAAGGAAAAGAAGGAGTAGCCATAGTATTCAACACAAAATACGAGGCTAATCTTCTTGAATGGCAGTCAGTCTCAAGTAGAGTAATGTGGGCAAATATGAGAATGGGGAACTGGACAATGAGACTTATTTGTGCCTATGGTCCCACAGAAGGTTCTACTAAGGTAGAAGTGGAGGAATTTTTTGAGGCTTTAGAAAAAGCAACTGACACAATGAAAAATTGGTCCTTGTTGGGGATCTAAATAGCAGAGCAGGAAGTGATTGTGAGACATACAAAAATATTTTGGGAAAATTTGGAGAAAAGAGCAAAGCTAATAATAATGGCAAATATCTGTTGGATTTCTGCTCAGGACATGGACTGGTTATTACTAACACCATGTTCCAACATAAAAATGTGCACAAATTCACATGGAGAGAAGAGGCTAGGAATAAGAAAAGTCTCATTGACTATGTTATTGTTGATAGTGATGTTTTCTCCCTGGTGCAGGACACCAGAGTGTACAGAGGATTTGAAATTGGAAGTGATCACTATTTAGTCTTGAGCAGGATAAAATTGAATTTCATATTGAAAAGAATAACATGTAACAAAGTTTTAAAGTGAATAAAAGTTGAACAGCTCTCAGATGTGAGCTGTAGACTAAAATACACAAAGATTATTGAAGAAAAAATGAAAGAGTTTGAGAACAGGAATCAAACCTTGGAGATTCAGTGGCAAACTCTGAAGAAAACATTGATTGATTCTGCCAGAGAGGCATGCGGCAAGGTTGTCTGTAAGGATAAAAAATCAGAACTCCATGATGGACACAGGAAGTTAAAGAGGCAGTGAAGGAAAAGAAGAAAGCATACCAAAAGTTCCTCTCAAATAAGTCAGCTTGTGCTCTTAGAGAATATAGAGACAAATGCAAGAATGCTAAATACTGTGTAAAATTAGCTAAACAAAAGTCATGGGAGGACTTTGGCAAGAATATAGAAAATAAATATCAAGAAGATGGCAAAAATATTCTGGAGGTTGTTGAAGAAGCTTAAGAATGGAGGAAAGAGTGTAAAAGGAATTAGAGATGATAAAGGTGGCATGAAAACAGGAGAAAAAGATATCCTTGAAGTATGGAGTAATTACTTTGAAAAACTGCTAAATGAAACAAACAGTGGTAAAAAACACTGACCAGGCATGCAGTCAGGAATACATATCCATACTTGAGGTAGAAAAAACCATCAAAGGCTTGAAATGTGGAAAGGCAGCAGGAGTAGATGATATTCGACCAGAAATGCTGAAGTATGGTGGTATAAGAGTCTTACAGTGGCTGCACTGCATAGTTCAGAAAGCCTGGACAGAGGGACGAATTCCCGATGATTGGAGTAGAGCTCTCATAGTGCCCATATATAAAAAGGGAAATAAAACTGCATGTGAGAATTACAGAGGTATTTCCCTATTGAGTGTTCCTGGCAAGATCTATGCAAGTGTACTTGAGAAACGGTTGAGAAGAATTGTGAAGGACAAGCTGGATTCAGGCCAAATAGAGGCTGCCAGGATCAGATCTTCACTTTATGACAAATAGTCGAGAAAGCATGGGAATATAACAAAGATCTGTATTTAAGTTTTGTCGATCTGGAAAAGGCATATGACAAGGTGCCAAGAGAGAAGCTATTCAATATGCTGCAGTTATATGGTGTCAGTGGGGCATTATATCAAGCAATACTTAGTCTTTATTTGAGTTGTAAGTCAGCAGTTAGAATTGAAGGAATTACAGGAAGATGGTTTAATGTTAAATCTGGTGTGAGACAAGGATGTACGTTATCCCCTCTGTTATTCATTATCTATATGGATCACATTATGAAGGAAAGTGGTATTAAACATGGTGTCAAAATTGGAGATGTTAATGTCAGCTCTTTGCTTTATGCGGATGATATTATACTTCTAAATAAATCTGCTACAAGTCTGCAAGATTCTCTGACTAAATTGAATAGCTGTTATAATAGATATGGTATGAAGGTCAGCAATAAAAAGACAAAGACAATGAAAATAGGCAGAACCATTGAAAATGTCAACTGTGTTGTGAATGGAGAACCTGTGGAACAAGTAAAACATTTCAGCTATTTAGGCACGATTTTTAGTGAAGATGGTAAATTAAATATAGAAATAGACAACAGAATCAGCAAAGCTGGTATGGAAGGAAGTCAATTGAATAAATTCATATGGAATAGGAGAGAAATTAGTCGGAACACTAAATTAGCTGTATACAAGACAGTGTTCAAACCAGTTTTAACTTATGGATCTGAGAGCTGGGTCAGAAGTAAAACACTTGACCAAAGACTAGAGACCACAGATATGAGAGTCCTGAGAAAGATTATAGGCGTGAACAGATGGCATCAATGGCAGTATCATATTAAAAACGAGGATATTAGGAAAGAACTTGACATTGTCAGCATCCAGGAATGCGTTAACAGAGCTAATCTCAGGTGGTATGGTCACTTAAATGGGCGAGGAAAGATTAGCAAAACAAGTGTTCTCTGCCAGGTTGGCAGCAAAACGATCCAGAGGAAGACCAAGATATAGGTGGATTGATACAGTACAAAGTGCTTTAGACGATAGAAATATAAGATCTGATAATGTTGGAGTGTTGACAAGTAACAGACTGATTTGGAGGAAAATTGTAGATAGGAAATTAATAATGATGTAATTTCTTTTCATGTAGTACTATCATATCCTGTACACCCCTTGAGGGTACATGGCAGGAATTTGATGATGATGATGATGATGATGACTTTTAACGGTTTTTCTCGAAAGTAGTAAAATGCACATTCATTGTTTTGGCATAAAAGGGATGATACGTCATAGCAATTTGAAGCTTCATTCCTTGAGAAATTTTTATACAGTAAAATGAAGATATGTGAACAAACATTGGATTATATCCATGCATACAGTCAGCATTAAAAAAGACAGCTTGGGAATTTGGAAGTGGGAAGGGGTGGGAATTACTATTTAAAACAGTACGTTAAGGATTATTCACAAATCTTTTTCCTGTCTAAGCTCTTAATTAAGCAAGATTCAAATATGAGAGAAGCAGTGTACATTTCCCAGAATTTACAATATGGTCAGGTCTTTCTGATAATTAATTCTAACTAGTTTGAACCATATTATATAAAACTGTAAGGCAACTAAGTCCAGTTAAGCAGGTTTTCACTATAAATATGGGGTTATACATTTTCTGGTGGTGTAAGATCCAACAGTGTAGGTAGTTACTACAATGGACATGTCTTTGTTTTGTACACCACTTGCACTGTTGGAGCCTAGTATTTTAATCAAGAGACAATCAATTAGAATATAAATTTTTATACACAATTTAAGTGAAGGACCATAATTCAAAAATTCATCATAAAATAAATACAGGAGTATTAACTTGGTTATTAAAAAAATATTTTGGGTCTGCAAAAAAAAAAAAAAAATCAGTTATTTGACATTATAATACACTTACCAATGAGGCAAATCTTGTATAGTGATCGATACTTCTGGACTGGTGCTTCGCCTGGCACATAATCTCCCAAGCCAATAGAAGTCAGAGAAACAAAGCAGTAGTATAAAGAATCAAGGTAACTCCAATCAGGTTCCAGATACATGAATACCCACGCAGGTAAGAAGAAGAAACACAAGAGTATTGCAGCCTATATTACACAGTGCACACACAAAATTAGAACAGTGTAATACAATTTGTTAAAGATATGATATTTAATTTTGTTTATAAAAATGAAATGACTAATTTGTAACTTATATTTGTCATTGTCTTTATTCCTTTCCTTGAAGACAGAGGAAAAAAAAAAAAAACAGGGGAAAAAAATTAAAATAATGAATTATTGGAATTTTGCAATTTAAATGTATTTGATAAGAATGCTAACATTGGTTTATTTTGGGTCTAGATAAAGATATCCTTTGTAAATTGATAGCTAACTTATGGGGAGGGGGGGAATTATATATTTGAGGTTTAAAACAAAACTCATTTGTGATATTTAGCAATCAAAAATCCCATATTTAAACCAGGTATGTTTTAAAGCAAGTTACTCTTTCTTTGTTGTATTTAATGTACATGGAAAGAGGATTTAGAAAGAAATTCTTTAATACACAAAATGATTGTGGCCTATTTTCTGTAAGTAACCTTCAGTGCATTTGTTCTGCAAGATTTGCAAGAGAGTAAACATTGTCTTTATTCCTTTCCTCTGGATGCATCATTTTTTTCTGCTCATCCCACATTTCTGTTTAAATCCTAGATAAAAGCTGATTTTTTTTTCCCCCTCTGCTGCTCTGACTAATTTATTATTTTTTTTCAACACCTGATTAAGTGATTCTTAACAAGAGGATATGAAAGTTTAGAACATCCAATAAAAATACTATAGGTGTCTATCAGAAGCTTGTTGCAGGAAAGAGGAAGCAAATATAAACTATCACTTGATTGAATTATGGAACAGTTATAGGGACAACGTAGAAATCCACATGGATATGTTCACAATATTCTATGTCCAAGAAACATAACTGACTGAAAATGGTCATCCGAGGCACAAGATGTATGCTAAAGGTACTTGGTTGCATGTTATGAAATATAAATGGAGTAAAATGTTTACCTGATCAAATATGAAAAATCCCAAGTGGCAGTTTGTTCTTGCATATCAATGCTTGCTGTGTGTCTGACTAGAGATGATACACAAGCCAGCAGTTTTTCCATTGCCTTGCATAACCTCCTAAATCAAAGAGGATTGTTATGTTAATCCTCCCCCAAAAAAGGTTGTCAACTTATAGTATATTAGTATTGTGGTGCAACTAAGGGTTAGATAATCCAGTAACTCTGTCCTGTTATAAACTAAGCATGATACTTTGTTCTAGCTACTTTTCAGGCCTCTAGTAAGCAGAATTGTAGATTCAACCAGGTGATGAAAATCATTTACCACCCATAAACAAATATGCCACAGTGGGAGTCAAACCTACAGCTTACTGTGTTGATATCCACTCAGCCAACCAGGCCATGAGTAATTGGCTGTGGAATACGTACTGAGCACACCAATACAGATTACCACACAGAACAGGCTGCAGTTGTTGCAGTCTTTTTTGCACTTTTCCCTGGAACACATGGCAGCAACTTTAACCTAGTTAACTATGAGGATTTTTAATACTGGTAATCCCACATAAGTGGAAAGGTATGATTGTAATGTTTTTCCCCTGCCCCTCGCTCAAGAAATCGGATAAAAAGCCAAATGTTAAATTTGAATCATATAACACAATGTTTGAAATTAGTGAAAAAGTATAATATAAAAATATTAAAGTAAAATATTTCTTAGTTTATATATAAAACCTATCCACAAAGCATTGCAAGGTTAAGCTGGTTGATTATATTTATTGAGGAGCCCTGCTCTACATGTCAAACAATTTTTGAATCCTAGGCTTCCAATAAGCAGGATCATAGTCTCACAGTGGGTGAGACCATGACCCAGCTTATTGGTCATGGTCTCACCAGGGTCACAAGATTTTAACTAGTACCAGCTCTTAAAAAAAAAAGAGAAAAGAAACGTGTAGGTGGTGAGGTTTTTCTCCAAAAGTTGGATTTTATAGCCTACAAAATGGGCAAACTGGGCAGAAGAACATGTGCATTTAACAGCCAACCAACACAATGGTTTCATAGCATTAGTTCTTCAGCTGTAATTCCAAACAACCCTACTCAAAGGTCTAGATCTATCCCATTTGGAAACAACAGGATTAAGTTTCCTGTAATTAGCAGTGGAACAGCTCACAAGCCTACTTGTTAATTTCATTTGTGCTTTGTAAAGTCGGACCTAGTTGCATATTGGGTGGGCACAGACATCTATTTTCTTGTTGAGCTTGAGTCTGTTAATCAGTGAGCTATGCTGTGCACTTTCTATGCTTGCCTCCCTTATCAGAAGAAATTATAAACCCTGAATACATATTTCAGTAATCTTCTATGAGTCTTAAATAACTGATTCAGTTGGTGTTTTTATTTTCTCACACCTACCTGAATGCTTTTCCTAGTACAATCCAAGCCATATCCTAATCAGACTAACGACATATTGGAAAATAAATTTAATGTGCAGTGTGTGGTATCTGTTAATGACAGCCTACTGCAATGCATTGAGCTTAGCATGTTCTTCCATGGGTAATAAGTAGCACATACCTACCTTTTGATGTTTTGCAATGCCTTGGGGGAGCCATAGCCTATCTCAAAAAATTCTAAACAAATACTTAGTTTTTCCATGTTTTTTAAATAGCTCAAAGTAAAGCAACGTCTTCATAGGATATGCCTCCCTCTGGCAATTTGCAGAACTTCATGCTTTTTTTTTTTTTTTTCGTACGATTAAAATTTTATTTGTAGATTTGCGCTAGATGAGTGGAGTGTCGATTGTTACAGAATGCTCTTGATTTAGCTTTGTACACGATGATTAATGTTATAACGTACACTTATTATAGACATCTCTGCTTCTTAATCTGTGTGTTACGCAACTTATAAAAAGTGAGAGATCACACTTATCTATTCGGCCCACTGATTAACTTGAGGGCTCGTTTTAAACCTACTAAAACCTGGCCAAATTGCACCAATACCGAAGTTGTTTGAGCAATTCGTAACATGAAACGTAGAATTTAATCTGTGAATGCAGCAGGTTACGATACTGATGACGAAAATGGTATTGCCAAACACAGTGAAATACAGTACTCTAAAATGTCTTGTATAATATAAACATTCCATGTTGTAACTGGTTAATAGAATTTTTTTTTTCACTATCCATTATTATACTCACATTTTCTAAAGTAGAGGATATGTTTGTATTAAACAGTTAACGTAGAATTCAAATTTCATATAAAAAATGTTTATTACATAACATCTGATATTGCGTATGTTCCACGCCATTCGTGGAAAATATCAAAACGTAACATCTACTTTCGTTATTTCAGTTCTGTATTTAAGCATATAATACAAACATTGCTGCAAATAGTTATCAATTGACGTCATTACAGTCGTGAATAATACTGAATAATTTCTATATTACACCGAGGAAACAGTTAGGCCATTCGGTATTTAATTTATTAATTTTATTTTAATTAATTTTAAAATAAATGTTTTTGTCACTTTTTTTTTCGCGATTAATTTATTTGATTTTCAGTAATTAAGAATGAATCAACATAGAGTTAATATACTACTTAACCCATCATTTACGTCGAAATATGTGTTATTTACCGTTAATTTTATATTATATGCTACTTAGAATTATTTTTGTGTTTACTTCGATTATAACACATATCTCCAATATACAGTTTAATTTTTACAGCGTGCAGAACACAAAAGTACACGAAAAGTTATTTTCTTGTGTCATTTATTCTGGATATTTGAATTTTTGAGTACAGTAACTGAAAAGTCTCATAAATTGACAGGATTACACCTATATAAACTAAATAATTTTCTTTACTAAATGCACTTAAAGATTAAAACATTCTTTCCGATGAAGCTGACCCTATATTAATTTAATAGGATTTTCAATGGCTTTCAATGGAATGGTCTTATTAGTACTAGTTCAAACATAACAGCTAAATATAAAGTCCAATGTTTAGAAATAAATTTTCAAATATTGTAATTACACCGAAAAATATTAACATGCATTTAAAAAACAAAAATGCAACACACAACTTCCTAGATTTCATTTATTTCGTCTGCTATCGCAGACATGCAGGAACAGTCGAAAGAACTGTGGTTTAACTTATTTTTTTATTTTATTTTAAACAAGATAACTTTATTAACAAAAATATATAAAGCAATGACATTCTACTGACCTGCTCGTTGCCGGATTACTTCTATCTGAAAAAGACAACTTACATATCCTTTCGAATAAAAGAAAAGTTGTCCAATGGACTGCGAACTAATAGAAAAATCAAAGGGTATCGGCTAAAACTTACCGTAATTACAGCCAAGTGAATGACTTGAATCACGAGAGGATGACAGAAGGGGCTCATATGAGAGCTGAGGAACTTCCGGAAGATGGTAGCGGGCACCATAAGTCGCTCTACATAGGCAGTCAGCAACATCAATGTAATAGGGATCCCTATGGTGGCGTATATAATGCAGAACAGCTTTCCCTCCTTGGTGAGGGGAGTCACGTTACCGTATCCTACAAGGAGTTAGCAAATTTGTAAAAACATTCCCAACCATATTAACTACGCTACATACTTAAAAAATAATCGGTATTCCTTTGGACGTCACAGAAGAATTCACTTCTAATTTGTGCCCTTCCCGTCCCTACCCTACCCTACCCATCCCCCCCACCATGTGACTCCTAACAATGTGTTGTAAACAAGGTTCTGACACAGGAGAAGTCTCGAAGTCACACAGACAAATCTTACCTATTGTAGTCACCACAGTTGCAGAGAAGAAAACTGCCTGCACATAACTCCAGTTTGGATCCTTTGTAGCATTTCTGAGAGCCGATATTCCCATGTTCTGAGCGTCTACAACTTTGGCAATCAGCTTTTCGAGAGCCTCTTCTAAAAATGGCACAAAGAAAATAGGGAAAAACTTTACATAGCATATTTTAATATTAGATAGTAAAGTCCTACAAATTATATTACTGGTTTCAACACACCAGAAAAGTTAGAAGTTTGGATTTACCGTTTATATTTTGTTTGACTGTTAATTTGTTTTGCAGGACCGTTAGTTTCATATTTTCGAAAGATGTTTGAGAAAAAAAAGAAAATTGTGCAAATTTACCAAAACACCAATTAGGAACAATGGATTCATAAATATGATTTGCTACATCTCACTTCTTTATTTATTTTGAGCAGTAGCTAGAACTGAGTAATTATAATGCTCAATCGGGTATTAGTGCCCAATTTTATATACCAGTTTTTATTATTGCATAACTATAAAGTAATTTAGCATATACATGATTACATATAACAGATCTAATAAAAAATATAAATATTATAACCATAAGCATAATCTATTCTATATATAAAAAAAGATAAGCCGAAATTTGAAACATTTTTATGTCACGTTTTTTGTCTCTTCATTGTGTTGAAACGTCCAACAATGTGTTTACCTTCATGAGACAAACACGCTGTCTCATGTCTCGAGTCATCAGAATTGGAGGTTTTTACCAGCCCAGAACGCGGGGGGTTGGGCACGATAGGCGCCATGGGGGGAGGATCCCCTTACTTTAATTATATAATTATTGCAGAAATAATAATAAACTTGATTTTTAATTTAAACGTACATTATAAATGTTTACTATAATTGTTATATATTTGTTATAGTATATGTTGTGTGCTCATGAGAGCATGGTTACTAGAAAAATCTAGTAACTTTTTATTAATTTTTTATTAAGGGATAAAAATAATAAGAATCAGCCAGTAAAGTTTTGGAGCTTTCATATAATGGAATGCATAATATCGAGTGGACGATTGAAAACAGGTGAAGCTTTTGAAAATAGCGAAAACCATGTTAACGAATGAATCCAAGTCCAACCGAATGCAAACAATGGTGCGAGAAAATGTTATTACCAAACGACTTTCTTCAGAATGTAAGCTAATTTCATAAATTTAATGAAGATAAAAAGATAAATTCTGAAGACCTAAAATGAGCTTTATAGTACCTAAAAGAAAACTGCCTTATCTGGATTAATTATTTGCAACATGTTTCGTCTTGCGTGTAGTATATTTTGTTGAGAAGCATTCATTAATCTGTTGCGAGTAAACTTTTTTTTTTCATCTCTTCCTATTTCTACTCGCCATTTTGTCTCTGCGTAATAATGAACTCTATTATATTATTTAGATTACTGAAGTGTTATTTTTAAAGTATTATTCACTTGAAAATTTCCAATCATTAGAATTCCTAACATCCAACAGATTCAGGTAGCTCCGATGAATGTAAAATTAAACCACGCTTCTTAATGAGAATATTTTGTATGTATTATATTTATTAAGATTTATTATGTTTCTTGAACCTTATTTTTTATTTTTATTTTCAATTTTCCCTATTTTAAAAACTAATGTGATCTAAAAACTAATCTAACCCTCTTTTTCTGAGCCTCAAAATTAAACATATCAGTAAACGAATCCATTCAGGATTTATACACAATGTTTAAATATTTTATGCCATGTTTAAAATGTTTGTATTCAATGTTTAAAATTTTCTAAACATTTCGTGAACAGTTTTATATACAATTCAAGTATAATAATTTATTATACATATTTGTACTATTACAGTGAAAGTGTATTTATATTTTGCAAATATAAATACAATCCTGCATAAAGTGAATGAACTTTGAGATCTCTACAGAGACCTGGAAGTTGGAATTCTGTCTAGGATGCGAAGAATCTTTATCAGTTTTTTTTTTTTTTTCCTCTTCCCCTTCTCAGCTCAATGTCAATTTAGCCGGTTTCATACAAAAGGCTGGATGAAAATACGAGTTTCCTCCCAGAAACTCATGTTTTTCATCCTGTAAAACTGGCAAGAACACATGCAACTTACAGGCTTAATACATTGTCCTCGTAGCCTTAGGAGCTTCGCTGTTTACAGGTTTAAAATCTTAAGGAAATAAAGATAGTCAACAGACACGTATAATGAGGATAAAAAAGTAGTTTGAGACAGTTAAAAATAAAATGTTTTCATATGACTAAATTCATATTTTGTATTCATGTAACCCTATTTTTGGACATCGAATAACTTGTTGACTTTTCTGCACTGGTAAACACTAGGCCATTACACCCTGCGATAACATAATCTACTCTTTACTCATTTTTGCCTGTTGTGCATTGCCCCACTGTGGTAGCATGTTGAACAGAGTTCACGTGAAAGAATATCGACTTGTTATCAAAAAAGAATGCCCTATTAATCCTCCTTCCCCTTCAGAATGCTGACTGTGTATGTACCAGTCAGAATACTGACTGGTATTTATTTGAACAGCCGTAGTAACAATCACGGAGAAAGTCCATGAGTCTAAAGGCAAACCACGACGATCGTAGCACTTAATTTAAATACATTTTAAAAAAAATTAAGTGCCAGATAGGTTACACATACACGAAACAGTTCGACTATTATACGTTTTTGCCCGCTGACAACGAATTAATTTTTATTTGTTTTTAATTTCGAGAACTGACTGGCTTCTTCAGCTGATACTTGCTGTCGAAAGGTCCATATAAACCACTAAAATGCGCACGATTCTTAGTCAAACTTGTTAATACGTCATGTATAATTGCCAAAAACTACCAGTGAAAAAATACGATTCTAACAGATTCGCAAGTTCAGATTGACACTTGAGATCGTCAATTTAATCAATAGAGAAACTGGATGTGAAAAAAAAAAAAACATCAAATCACGAGTTAAATAGCTCTATGGAATAGATGGTGATAAAAGGCAGCTGAGACTGCTGATGTGTGTGTGTGTGTGTGTGTGTGTGTATTGTGAATTTATTTAATAACTCTGCATCATCAGCAAACATCTGAATATCTCCTTTCACATTATTTCCTATATCATTTATGTACGAAATAAACAGCAGTGGTCCAAGCACAGAGCCTTGGATTCTGCTCCTTCATATACTACTTTTTGGTATCTGTCCAGCAGCCACCTTCTTATCCACTTAACCAGTGTCATATCCATCCCCATTTGTTCTCATTTGCGTAACAGTGTTCCATGTGGTATCTTGTCAAATTCGCAAAATCTAGCAACATCATCGTATAGCCATTCCCTTTATCACCCTATTATAAAAAGTTATGAGATTATTAAGCATTACCTACCTCTTCACAAAGCCATTCTTCCCTCATAGCGTATCATATTCTTATTCACCCATTCCTGAATTCTCTTTTTGAACTTTTCCAGTACTTCTACCACCTCACCTCATTTACCAATTGGTCAATAATTTACTACCACAAACTTAGAGCCTCCTTTAAGCAAAGGAATTATTTTACCCTCTTCCACTCTCTTGGGACTTTGCCAGAGTTGAGATTTAAATTAACCGCCTGGTGTCAAAGGCATCGCCAGTTCCACTGCACATTCTCGTAAAACGCGAGCCGATATCCCATCCAATCCCACAGCTGTATTTGCATTCGGATTCTGCAATATGCTAAGTACCTCCAATTCATCAACCTCTGTTCTTACATGGATGATATACCCTTGCAAAATGATTACTCAGTAGCTCAACAATTTCGTCTGCCTCCGTTACTTCTCTGCCATCTGCACTCATTTAAGTTATCCTTCCATAGGTCATTCTTTCTTCTACTTGCCACATAACGAAAAAACTCTTTGGGATTTCCTTTCGCCTGTTCAGCTAATTTCTTCTCATAATCTGAATTTTGCCTTCTTTCCCATGCGTCGCCTTTCTCCTTACATTTTCTTTGTTTGTAGCTCATGATTAGGATACTATTCATCTATCTAACTCCTACTACTCCTGACTTTGGGTATACAGTGTGATATTGCTTCCTCCAGATATCTCTCGACTCTCCCCATGCACTATGAACATTCTGTGCTTGCATATCTTTATGTCACGGTACTGCTTCAAGTACCGTTAGTTGGCTGTGGGCTAATAATCCATATGATTATCAGTCCATACTTTAGGTTTCTAATAAACAGGGCGGTGGTCTCATACTAGCAGATAAAATCATCTACCACCTGAAGACATTCACAGACACCTCCAGATGGAACTCACAAACCAACGGGTTGAAAAGCAGAGACGCTGTTTACTTGGCTCATCCAGTCTGGCATGTTTTATTAACATAAAAATAATTTATTTTTGCCAACAACTTTAAACAACAACAACAACATATCACTTTTTGTTTCGACCTCTTCGATAGCGAAAAATATCCTAAATCCCTTCGTCAGTATATTGGTTGACTCCGTCCTAAGTTACAACGACCGTTGGACTTTCCACACACGCACACACATAGGTATCCGAATAGATGAGCGGCATTTCTTATCTTTGGGCATGCTTTCTCTATTTCGAAAGCCGCGTGTGACCAGGAAGAAATAAAAACAATTTCCCCCCCCCTCATACAAATATATTTACTGACTTTTGATGAAGGTATTGACCTTTCTATGGGGTAACAGCAAACACACTTGGCGCCAATATGAGTCACATACGAAGTCATTACTCCTGGACTTGCCTGATAACGCACAAGTTACTTTCTTCATTCTGTATCCATTTGCACTGTACTGTTTCAGTAGATGTTTGTTTGTGCATGCAGTCTTGGAAAATTCCAAAAATGTCACTGATTTTTACTTATTTATTTAGATGTTATTTGCTAAACTCCTAACTAACGGCGGATAATACAACATGCAAAACCCAGTCTCTTTAAAAAATAAAAATAAATATCACAGGGTCAATCTAAGCATGAGCAATAGTCCAACAACGCCTGTCACATTTAATTTATTTATTTTAAACTCCTATCTAATTTCTAATGTTCAACGAAGTTAATTTATTTAAAGATAAATTTAATTTAGTTTCATTTTCAAGTTTAAATGCAATTAAATTAGATTAAAATTAGTAATGAAAGTCACGAGTATATGCATCCGTCTGTGACGTCACATGCTTCATGTGCACAACAGATGTGCAAGCTTTTCCAAAGTACCAAAGTTCGGTACGTAATCTCCTACAGCGTCTCTGAATGGCCACTTCGATTCCTAATTTAATTGCATATTGTACATTTCGTGAAGTTTAGTGTTATATCGTTCAGCATTGAAAGGAAATAATAACATAGCTGTTGGCCATTAAATCGATTACTTTGTGTAAAAATAAATAAAGAAAATAATTGCTAATAATAAATAATAATGTTGGATCTTTAATATCCACTTTTCCTATGTAATACAAAATAAAATAAAAACTTTTAAAGTTCTAATATGTATTTTCTGTATTCTTTACCTTCTTACTGAAAAATATTGTGAAGAAATATTGAGTGAGATTAAAAAACAAACAAAAAAAAATACTTTGCTACGTACAATGATACCTAAACTGAATCATGGCATATTGATCGTATCCTTATTAAAGAAATTATTACTTGTAAGTCTGTTCATCTCAGATTATAAGCTTCGGGTCCGGACATGTCCCCCCCCCCCAAGTTTCGAACTTAGCTACGAATAATTCGGTATTTAACCAGAATATAAAAATGAGAGTTTGATAATTTTTGTCATATCTAGTTCAACTGTATTCTGAACATGCATACTTATGGGGGGGGGGATGTCACAGGTGTGTGTGTGTGTGTAGGGGGTGGGGAATTGGAGTCATTTGAAAGAAATTGTGTTCCCAACGGAGAAAGAGGTATATCATTGGAAAATAAGAATCGAACTGGGACGATAACCCTACTTTCTGTCACCTTGACGTTGATCATGCTAACTGCGCATGATCAACTTCCATCACATTCAAGTCTATTCGCATTTTCATATCTTATATGTAGTGGCTATGAAGGAAGAAAAGAGAAAGGCTCTTTTTGTTTATCTTTCCTGTTTTTTTTTTTTTTTGTTTTTCTTTGCGTATTATCATTGAATTACTATGTCAAATTCAGCTTCTGCTTTTGTAGTTAAAGTGTTGGATAAAATATTTTAAAATAAAAAAAAAAGCATCTATCTTAATATTTATTTTTGATTCTAAGGACACACACATACTAGTAAGTGCCGCCCTTTTCCCGTCGTGATAATAAAACAGATAGCGATTGAGACTACATGTGACCAGTTCATGGTTCTACTATTATCGGCTGTGTAAAGCTCTTCAAATTAACGTATCCATGACGTGTTACCGAAATACGCGATTAGAAATGACTGGTGACAGAGCAAGGACAGCAGTGAAGTTAAATATTTGAAAAAAAAAAAAAAGTACGATTTCAAGTTAAATTTTTATAAAATTAATTAGTTAATGTAAAGACACCAAAAAAGAGTGAATTTGAATGATTAAGAAACTGCAAGAAATCCTAAGAACCTTAAGGAAGCATTAAGATAAGAAAACTTAAACTTCTGAGTAACACAGAAATAAGATTACCACATCAGTAGCAATCGCAGTTTTATTTCTACGTACCTAAGAAATGAACAGTTTAGAAACTGACTGTAGAAAAGTTATTTGCCATAAAGTGCCTTTGCTGACGCATATTTAGTTCTAGGGTGTTTCGATATAGTTAAAATTGGGAGAGAGAGAGAGAGAGAAATGTCACTTTTTCTGGAAGAAGGGAACTGGCAGGTAGCCAATATCTACCTCTCACTATCACTGAAGTTAAGTGCATTCCTATAGCATGTTAGATATCAAACGATATACCTAATCATCATAACTAGTCTTTGTTTGTATGGACTAGTGTGTGTGTGTGTGTGTGTGTGTGTGTGTGTGTGTGTGTGTGTGTGTGTGTGTGTGTGTGTGTGTGTGTGTGTGTGTGTGTGTTCTAGAGTCAGTTTAGCTGAGTTTGCAGTGTTATATACCCGAGTTTCTTCCAGAGGGTAAAAAAAAGGGTACATTGCGCCCTTCGATTGGAATAGGCCTAAGTTCGATTCTCGTCGCGACGGGAGGTATCTTTATCTGGACGATTTCAATCGAAGGTGAGTTAGCCGATCTCATACGGAGGTAGCAGGGTTTTTTCTCCCGGAAACTCGGGATTTTCATCCCACATACAGACAAATCGGCCCTTCAGAACACACGCAATTTGCAGACAAAAAAATATTAGGTGGAGGTGGGCGGTAGATGGCGTTGATGGAGATGATTCGTAGTAGAGGTTCGGTGTAGTAGGTTGAGACAGTTGTAGGTGTCCTCCGGCGATGAGTCTTCGGACTCCTTGGAGGTATCAGGAATAATCATCATCATCATCATCATCATCATCAAATTCCTGCCATGTACCCTCAAGGGGTGTACAGGATATGATAGTACTGCATGAAAAAAATTACATCATTATTAATTTCCTATCTACAATTTTCCTCCAAATCAGTCTGTTACTTGTCAACACTCCAATATTATCAGATCTTATATTTCTATCGTCTAAAGCACTTTGTACCGTATCAATCCACCTATATCTTGGTCTTCCTCTCGGTCGTTTTCCTGCCAACCTGGCAGAGAACACTTGTTTTGCTAATCTTTCCTCGCCCATTCTGTTTAAGTGACCATACCACCTGAGATTAGCTCTGCTAACGCATTCCTGGATGCTGACAATGTCAAGTTCTTTTATAATATCCTCGTTTTTAATATGATACTGCCATTGATGCCATCTGTTCACGCCTATAATCTTTCTCAGGACTCTCATATCTGCAGTCTCTAGTCTTTGGTCAAGTGTTTTACTTCTGACCCAGCTCTCAGATCCATAAGTTAAAACTGGTTTGAACACTGTCTTGTATACAGCTAATTTAGTGTTCCGACTAATTTCTCTCTTATTCCATATGAATTTATTCAATTGACTTCCCACCATACCAGCTTTGCTGATTCTGCTGTCTATTTCTATATTTAATTTACCATCTTCACTAAAAATCGTGCCTAAATAGCTGAAATGTTTTACTTGTTCCACAGGTTCTCCATTCACAACACAGTTGACATTTTCAATGATTCTGCCTATTTTCATTGTCTTTGTCTTTTTATTGCTGACCTTCATACCATATCTATTACAAGAGCTATTCAATTTAGTCAGAGAATCTTGCAGACTTGTAGCGGATTTATTTAGAAGTATAACATCATCCGCATAAAGCAAAGAGCTGACATTAACATCTCCAATTTTGATATCATGTTTAATACCACTTTCCTTCATAATGTGATCCATATAGATAATGAATAACAGAGGGGATAATGTACATCCTTGTCTCACACCAGATTTAACATTAAACCATCTTCCTGTACTTCCTTCAATTCTAACTGCTGACTTGCAACTCAAATAAAGACTAAGTATTGCTTGATATAATGTTCCATTGACACCATATAACTGCAGCGTATTGAATAGCTTCTCTCTTGGCACCTTGTCATATGCCTTTTCCAGATCGACAAAACTTAAATACAGATCTTTGTTATATTCCCATGCTTTCTCGACTATTTGTCGTAAAGTGAAGATCTGATCCTGACAGCCTCTATTTGGCCTGAATCCAGCTTGTTCTTCACCAAGCTTTTCTTCCACAATTCTTCTCAACCGTTTCTCAAGTATACTTGCATAGATCTTGCCAGGAACACTAAGTAGGGAAATACCTCTGTAATTCTCACATGCAGTTTTATTTCCCTTTTTATATATGGGTACTATGAGAGCTCTACTCCAATCATCGGGAATTCGTCCCTCTGTCCAGGCTTTCTGAACTATGCAGTGCAGCCACTGTAAGACTCTTATACCACCATACTTCAGCATTTCTGGTCGAATATCATCTACTCCTGCTGCCTTTCCACATTTCAAGCCTTTGATGGCTTTTTCTACTTCAAGTATGGATATGTATTCCTGACTGCATGCCTGGTCAGTGTTTTTTACCACTGTGCTGTTATCACTGCTTGTTTCATTTAGCAGTTTTTCAAAGTAATTACTCCATACTTCAAGGATATCTTTTTCTCCCGTTTTCATGTCACCTTTATCATCTCTAATTCCTTTTACAGCACTCTTTCCTCCATTCTTAAGCTTCTTCAACAACCTCCAGAATATTTTGCCACCTTCTTGATATTTATTTTCTATATTCTTGCCAAAGTCCTCCCATGACTTTTGTTTAGCTAGTTTTACAGAGTGTTTAGCATTCTTGCATTTGTCTCTATATTCTCTAAGAGCACAAGCTGACTTTTTTGACAGGAACTTTTGGTATGCTTTCTTCTTTTCCTTCACTGCCTCTTTAACTTCCTGTGTCCACCATGGAGTTCTGATTTTTTTATCCTTACAAACAACCTCACCACATGCCTCTCTGGCAGAATCAATCAATGTTTTCTTCAGAGTTTGCCACTGAATCTCCAAAGTTTGATTCCTGTTCCCAAACTCTTTCATTTTTCCTTCAATAATCTTTGTGTATTTTAGTCTACAGCTCACATCTGAGAGCTGTAGAATAATAATAATAATAAAATAATGAGTAAACAAAGCTACCTGAATAGATTGATTAACTATAGAATCAACTTAAAAAAAGACTTAGAAAAAGTTCGTCGAATCTAATTATAATTATTAATAATAAGTTGATAAAGCCTTTTATTTCTGAAAGGGAGTAGGCGAGGCAGTTTAACCCCAATTTTTTTTTCTTTTCTTTTTTTTTCTTACCGTCACCGACAGCTGGCCAAAGGCTATCAATGATTTTCAAAAGCATCCGAGGAAGAGATTACAGCAGACAATCTTAAGACAGATTGATGAAAGATTGTTTGCATTCATTCTTTATTATTATTATTATTATTATTATTGACAAAAAGAAATGAAGCAAACAAAATATTTCCTCTTTTTGTTGATTTTTTCATTAAAAACAATTCCGAAATTTATGAAATTATTTGATAAAAATAATTTAATTAATTAAATTATTAATTAATTTAATTTAATTTAATAATTAAATTAAATAAATTAGCTATTTGCAATACTATTAAAATTTGTCGAGTCGTTTCATCTGGATCATTTTAATAGTCCACTCAAAAACGACAAAATTATATATGTGTGTGTGTGTGTGTGTGTTAAAGATGCCAAGCTATTTTAAACCTGGTTTTACTCCTTTTCCCAAGTAAGCAAACAGACAAATAACTCAAGTTTGCGCCTGCACTTAGTACAAGCCTAAGTGACCCGTACAAGTCTAGGCAACTCGTGGTAAAGGTGGAATAAGCTCTGATCACTATTCTTAATATTTACCCTTAATGCAAAGCCCATCTCCTTTAGGAGATGTATGATGCTATGCATTAAAGGCAAGGGGGTCACTACCCAGACCGGTTTCGACCTTTATTGAGGTCTCATCAGTGGGAGCCAAGCTTAGAAATACCAAAGTTAAGTAATACAGAGCTTATAAGTATTTTACCAAAACAAGTTACCATAAGGTGCTTTGACCTCATTAAATAAAAATCTCACGATGAGAGATAGATGTAGTGGCCCCCTTGCCTTTAATGCATATTCCTGAGATTTTTATTTAATAAGGTCAAAGCACCTTATGGTAACTTGTTTTGGTAAAATACTTATAAGCTCTGTATTACTTAACCGTAGTTCTAAGCTTGGCTCCCACTGATGACACCTTAATAAAGGTCGAAACCGGTCTGGGTAGTGGCTCCTTGCCTTTAATGCATAGCATCATACATCTCCTATAGGAGATGGGCTTTGCATTAAGGATAAATATTAAGAATAGTGATCAGAACTTATTCCACCTTTACCACGAGTTGCCTAGACTTGTACGGGTCACTTAGGCTTGCACTAAGTGCAGGCGCAAACTTGACTTATTTGTCTGTTTGCTTACTTGGGAAATGAAGTAAAACCAGGTTTAAAATAGCTTGGCATCTTTAACATATATTATACCCAAGGTAAAAAAACTTCCTACATATATATATATATATATATATAAAACGGCTCTAGGTTCATTTGCTGCGATAGTGATGGTGTGCTACTATACAAGAATGCTACGAAACACAACTTTTGACAATTGTTTATAATAATTTCTTTATTTGTTAGCTTACGTATTGACTGAATCGCAAAATAGGCGTAACACATTTTTTCCCGTCTATCTTTTACTTAAATTTTCCTAAAATTAAATTGGAAGTATTCGACATTTTGATTCAAATTTTAAATCCAACCAGTGCAAAATTATTATCATTTGGTATTGTTTTTCCAATAAAAATGGTCCACTTGTAAGTACAGCTGAACTGAATGAACATTCTAAATCCTAAACGGAAAGAAATTTCATCCAGCAAGACAGGAATTATCGTTACTGCATCATTTTGAAGCGTTTTGTCAAATTCTTTCTCCTGCAAATAGTAAGCGAGGATGGAACGCAATTTTGTAAGAATTCCAAGTAGCCAGTTTCAAAAAAATCTGTTCAACCAGAAGAAGAAGAACAAGAAAATAGCATGACCATTTAAGGACGAGGGGACAAACGAATTTATTAGATGCATCCGCATTTTACGTCTAAATTTGGCTCTAAGTTCAATTGCTACGATAAGGAATGGTGTCACAATAATGTTATTACGAAACTCACTTTTACGATTCTCAATTATCACTTATTTATTTATTGGTTTATTTATTTTTAAAAGCTTGTATATTTCTGTGGGGAGGTTTTCAGGCTTGAAGAAGAAAATCCCCCCAATGACGTTAGGAGAAAAATATTCGATGATCCATTTGTAAATTATTATTAATGACAATGGTTAAGGAAGATCAGGAAATTAAGCTAAAAAAATCGAAAAATGAATGTTTTTGCTTGGTATTGGAGGTTGTTGTGCAACGAAGAGAATGATGAAGATAGGAGATAAGAGTGGTCTATCTCTGATAGCCTATTCTAGTACAACTGCTGACGCAAAGAATCGCGATGTTATCAAAATATCGCCACTTTATCTTACAAAATCAAGAAGGTCAAATGATGTATAATAGTCTGGAAATGAGAATCAAGAAATAATCAGGTTGTGTTATTGTTATTAAATGTTTACGAAAATGTGTCTGACGTATTTCGTTAATCTGAATTAAATGAACTTGTTATATTCCATGTTTTTATAAATAGCAAATCGTATGGACTTTATATGGACTTTTTCAATTGAAGGTAAGTTAGCCGATCTCATACGGAGGTAGCAGGGTTTTTTCTCCAGGAAACTCGGGTTTTTCATCCCGCATACAGTCAAATCGGCCGCCCTTCAGAACACACGCAATTTACAGACAAAAAATACTAGCTGTGGCGGTGATGGTTGTGGACAGTTGATGTAGGTGATTGGTAGTAGAGGTTCTATGTAGTGGAGAAGGAGATTTGTACAGTAGGTGTCCTCCTGAGATGAGTCTTCGGACTCCTTGGAGGTGTCACGAATAATAATAATAATAATAATAATAATAATAATAATAATAATAATAATAATAATAATAATAATATCTGTGGTGTATATATGGATGAAAACCGGTATAGAATCTCCTACGGAAATCCTTCGAAATACTAAGCTTATCGCCATGGGTTTAAGAATAAAATTCACGTTTTATATATACGACATTATTTATCATTTTCGATAGCTCTGGTTCACATGATATGTTAAAACATTATGTCATTTAATAAGTTAGTATTAGTCAGTAACTAAAGGTGCTTATACAAAGTAGCGGGATTTTTTCTCATTAAAACTCGGATTTTTCATTCCTCATACAGACAAATCAGCCTTGAGAATACACGCAATTTACAGACAAAAATACTAGTGGTAGTGATGTCATTAGATAGCGTGGTATGTAGATGATAATGGTAGTGGCTGTTCGGTGTAGTCGGAGAGTTATAGAGTGTCCTCTCTCGATGAGTCCTTGAACTCCTTGGAAGTGTCACGTATTATTATTATTATTATTATTATTATTATTATTATTATTATTATTATTATTATTATTATTATTATTATTATTATTATTATTGAACCTTGCAACAGTACTAACAAGAATGACAAGTTTTTTTTTTAATTTTATTATTATTATTATTTTTTTTTATTAAAAACTACAGAGGAATAAAGTTGATATCCCACACAATGAAAATCCTAGAGGGGGTTCTTGATGGAAGGCTGAAGAAGGAGGTGGAGATTGCAAAGGAGCAATTTGGCTTCATGCCTGGTCGACCGAAGACAGATGCTATCTTTGGGTTACGACAGATGATGGAAAAGTTTCGAGAGAAGCAACGGGAGCTACATCTGGTATTTATTGATCTGGAAAAAGCGTATGATAGAGTGCCAAGGCAAGAAACCTGGAGTTGTCTGAGTTAGAAGAAGTTACCGGAGAAATATATCAGGCTGGTGCAGGAGATGTACAGAAATGTGAAGACAAGAGTTCGGATCTGCCTGGGAGAGACAGAAAGTTTTCCAGTGACAGTTAGCTTGCATCAAGGGTCAGCATTAAGTCCGTTCCTGTTTAATATTGTGATGGTGAGAGAAGAAGCGCCTTGGACTATGTTGTATGCAGATGACATCGTGCTGTGTGCAGAATCAAGAGAAGAAGTGGCAGCCAAACTGGAAAGTTGGAGGAAAGTACTGGAAGAGATAGGTGAGACTGAGCAGAAGTAAGACCGAGTATATGTGTTGCAAAGTGGATGGCAGCCAGGAGACAGATCTGGAGCTAGAAGGAAATGTCATCAGGAAGGTCAGTGACTTTAGATACTTAAGTTCAACAATGAAAGAGGATGGTGAGGCTGAGAAGGAAGTGTGATGCAGGATGGAGGAACTGGAGAGAGATAGCTGGAGTGCTATGCGATAAGAGGGTGCCGATCAATATAAAAGGCAAAATCTACAGGACAGTAGTGAGACCAGCTATGACGTATGCTATGGAAACTGTGGCCCTGAGGAAAAATAACATCAGCAGGATGGAGGTAGCGGGGATGAGAAAGCTTAGGTGGATGTGCGGTGTGACCAGAAAGGATCGTCAAAGAAATGACTATGTAAGGGGAAGTAACTATTTTCATATGAATCACCTGTGATTATAAAGGGCGCCTGGTGGCAACAATCGAAGCAGATTGGGCATTCATGCGTTCTGTGCCCTAACACAATTCTCATGAGACCTAACGTGTATTAAGAAAATGTTTTCACACCATCACCAGCTTGGGGGGTTTTGTTATCTAGGATAAGAGATAACAAAGTTACGAACTTAGGAGCAAAGATACAGGAGACAAGGTTGAGATGGTTAGATCATGTGATGAGGAGGGAGGAAGAGTATGTGGGAAGAAAGATTATGTAGATGGACGTGCAGGGGAGGAGGAAGCGCGGGAGGCCAAAGAAGAGATGGTGGAGGAGGACTTGAGGATGAAGAACTTGGATGTGGCTACTGCCCAAGACAGGAAGTTGTGGAGGAGATTCACTACAAACAACGACCCTACTTAAGTGGGAAAAGTTGCAGAAGAAGAGAGTCTTCTCACGGAAACATTATCGAAACGTCATCTCTGTATTTTCTAATTTCATTTCATGGTTATGGACAACTTTTTTTTCACAACTTTCTAGTTTTAATTACAAGAAGAGCAATTCATTGTGGTTTTTTTTTAGTACACTTAACTGCAAAATATTCAGCGCTGTCTGACTACTTAGCCTTGTCAAAAGAGCTGGTAGCAACAGAAGTTTATACTTTCCTCGGTAGTTGCTTTATCATGAATGAAAATCCACTGTCTCCCACTTACTAGAAAAGGTTATCAGTTTTGAGTACCCTCAAGGCCGAAAGAAAATCTTTCAAGGTTTCATCAGAAACGCCCTTGGAAAACATATTTAAAAAATAAAAAAAAAGGAAAGAGAAATTGAAAGAACGTTAAATAAGGATCCCAAAAAAACAAGCAATTCCATGTTTTCATTTATATTTTTTTACTGGTAAATTTGAAACGGGAATCTTTATTTTCCTTTAAATGTTTTGAATTGAAAATACGAAATCAATAGGCTTATTATTCTTCAATTTCAGTTTTATTTCGTTTGCTTCGTTTCATTCCAGAAACGTACAATTCGATAAATGCAGTGCTCGAGCAGACCAATGAAGTATGGTAAAAGTCATTCTCACGTTACTGGAGCAAGCTGTGCTTTGTGACACAGTACATTATCCTACTGCAAGTAACGTTTTCATATGAAACAGCTGTGATTATGAAGGACGCCTGGTTGGTAACAATGTCGAAGCAGACTGTGGCATTCAGGCGTTCTGTGCCCTAATTCAATTATCATGAGACCCTAACGGTATTAAGAAAATTCTTTCACACCATCACCAGCTTGGGGTTTTTTGTTATCTAGGATAAGAGATCCATTGATCTGTGGTGCTCTTGTGTTCATATCACACTCTGTTATCAGCGTGGAACAACTGGAACCAAGTTTTATCGGACCCAATGACCTTTACGCTGCTCCACAAACACGCAAGGTCTATTTTCTTGCACTCACGGTAGCTGCTTGCTTTTACTTAACAGAATGGAACCCTCTGAGATCGTCTGCCCCCTCTGATTATATATAATCTCTGACAGGGCCCAATGCATTGTGCATTCCGATATATGTTTTTACAAATCAGTTTTATTGCCTATATAATCTTATGAATTGTGGTGGAACGGTGCAGTTCTTGTAAACCTTTTGTAAGTCTCTCACATCAACAAGCCATCAGATGTTCTTTGGTTACTGGACCGTTCTCGGTAGACTCTAGACGTGCGTGGACATCCCTGCATGGCAGTGGAGAATCATTGCCTTCCTCCTTTTGTAGATTCATGTAATGGTTTAATAACAATTTTAAGCAGTCATATATGCATAAAATGAGTAAATAAATGCTTTATTTACGTGAGATACACAAATGAAAAATTTACAATAATTATCGCAAAGGAAAAAGCCATTATAAACAGCTTGGCTTCAGGAAACACGCCCATCAGTTTGGTCACCGATCTACGCCATTAAAAGTTTTTCCACTTCGGCAAAAAGATTGTCATGTTTTAAGGGATAACTATGACAAAAATCGTTTACCATCGTTATCAATGCAATTGCACAGTATGCCAGATAAGAGATGTTATATGTGGTGGTACTGTATACTCGATTTTACTCATTTGCAAAATAAAAAGTCAGAATTTGGAATTTTCGGAAACAATTTTTATCTTGTTTTATTTTTAGCATAGTTTGAATCCATCCGTCTTATTTGCTTGAATTGCCTGGATCTCTTCAAATCTGCTTCTCTTTCATTTCATTTTTTTATACGAATTGTTATGATGAATTTTGGTGTTTTGAACACGATTAAGAAACCAAGGGACACTGGAAAGGGTCCAAAGAGACCATGGTTTTTTTATGGGAATGGCTTTTCAGAAACAATGGACCTCCATAAACAGCCCAAAACATCAAATAATTTCTTGTGAAAAAGAAAGAAAGAACTTGATGGCAAAGAAAGAAAGAAACAAAGAAAATTCTCCACCCCATACCAAAAATGATTTTGAAATGTTTTCAAAAATTGTACCAATATTGTAATAAACTAGATTTCCCGAGAATTTTAAAGTTGCCAAATGATTTTTTATTCGTTTAGTTCTGAAATATTTCAAACACACTTGTATGCTTCTGATCGACAGCCGATAAGTATTTTTTTTTATTATTGTCTACCCCCGTGTAGATAAGACATAGACTTCTTTTGCAGACACAGACCCAGCAAAGGGAACAATCACTATGATCGACTCTTAATCACTTGCATGCAGCCATTTATCTTCCTTCTCACTAACCGATCATCGTCACAATCAGTCTAGTTTAACTACTCCTTAACCCTTCGCAGGTTAAAGTCTCAAAGTAATCAGGATGGAATACACGTACGCATTCTCTTAGTTTAAACTTAAGGCTGGAATAATTAGCTCAGGGCCAAAACATAAGTTTAATGATCGAATGCGTTTACTTTCCTTTACTAAACAGAACGAACTTTTGCCATTGTACGATGCTTTTCTCTATGAAAACCATTTATTACTTATATGAATAGTTCTGTTAAGATATCTTTTCCTGGAAAACAACTCAGTTCTTTTTCTTTTTTGTTTATCTCCAAATCGAGTTTAATTTTCTCCATATCAACTGACATAATTATTAGCAGAGATCATTGGTAGTGTAATGCAATATACCTAGTAGGTCAGAGTAACTTCATTCTGTCATCTAATGGGGAACGTTTAAATTTTATTCATTCGATTAGAAAAGCTAACAGATATCTTAGTCTCCCGTCCTCCTCCTCGTGAACTACCTCTCTATCGAAAACCTACCTTCCTGTCTACTACATAATCAGCAGTCTGCGCATCATCCATCTCAAAAAATTGGCATTGTTATTATTATTATTATTATTATTATTATTATTATTATTATTATACGGGCACCTCCATGGAGTACAAAGACTCATCGCTGGAGACCCAAATTATCCATACACTCTATCATACCTCTCCTTGAACCCATTAACAGAAAAAGTACTCACAACTGAAATCCATTCCACTCATTCACCACTCTCGAAACAAAACATCTAGTCCTCACACCCCTACTGACCACACCTTTATTCAACCTCCAGGGGATGACCCCTTGTTCTGGTCCCTCTAACCAAGTACTGAAACATTTCCCCTGAATCTATTCTATAAAACCCTTTAAGCAACTTAAATGTTTCTATCATATCCCCTCTTTTTCTCCTATCAACAAAATTCTGTCTACACACCTTCGAGCTATCCTCATAGGGATCATTCCAGACCACTCACCAACTTGGTCACGCGCCTCTGAATCCTCTCCACCACTTCCTCATCCCCAAGAAACCCAGAGGACCAGACTTGAGCACAATAATCAACATGTTGGTGTATCAAGGCCTTATAAAGAGGAATTGCAATCTCTTTATTTCTACTTGTTAATGTGTTCTTCACTAGCTAAGTAATCTTATGGGCTAACTTAGCAATACGTCTTCTGAACTTTAACTGTCTGTCTACAACACTTAAATCTCTAGCTTCATCTATCTCCTGGAGTACAGTGCCATCAATATGATACACAGCTTGTAATCTATTTATCCCAAAATGCATAACTTTACATTTCCTACAAACTCTCCACATCGCTTCGATTACCTATTACCCTACCCAACTTTGCATCATCAGCAAACAACCGCATATTTCCTTTCAGGTTATTCCTATATCATTTATGTACAAATTAAGCAGCAAATAATTATAAAAAATTATAAAAACTTTACTACATCGAACTCGTGCTATATGCTCTAACCCACAGATTCTCAAGCTACATCTTTCCAACATCCAACGGAGCATTCAACAAAATAGCTTTTCCCAAAAAAAAAAAAAAAAGCAGCATATGTTTGACTCATATAAGCCTGCTTTCTGCAACCTGGAACTACAGAGAATTCCAATTCCGTATATTTCAAGTATCTCCGAACACGATTTCAAAAATACTCAAGAAATATAACCTAGCATTGTCATTCTTCCTGTCAATAAACTCTTCTCCTAACCGCCTTCATCTAAGTTCCCTTCCAGGCGCATATTAGTTCCCTATAACTACCACCTTTTCTACTTCGGATAAACTGAACGCTCTGTGGAGAGAAAAAAATCACCAAGAACACCACTCATCTAAGAAGTTTGATCTAGCACAGCATAGGATTGGCACCACCACCACAGAATCGTCTGGATAAACCCCCTACTCCACCGATGTCGCTTCAAATTCGAAGGTTTTCCTAAGCCCAAGTACATTGCCCTAATATAAATCGGAATGACTGCCTCTCCTTGTCAAAAATCTGGAAAAGTGTCTCTCTCTCATCAGCCACCAATACTTTCTTTCCCCATCTATATATAAATTTACTTCATCTCGTTGTTCATTATACCATCGAGTGGCTCATACTTTTTTTTTTTTTTAAATGGTAAGTTCTACCGTGTTCACGCTAGCTTGCCACTGAAGATAATCTGTTAGTCTCGGATCGAAATATTTATTACTATTACTATTATTTCGTGACACCTTCAAGGAGTCCAAATAAAATATTTATTTGTTTCAATTAATATATTCTTATATCAACGTGTACACATCTTTAGTTTCTTAATCAAGTAAAATGCTAATATTCCTACTCTAACAGATATTTGGTAGCATCTGATTAATATGTTCCATAACGGAGGCAATGAATTATAAATACAAAGGAATATATAAAATGGAAGTCTTGAAAGGAGAGTTACATAGTAGCAAAAAGAAATTATGAAATTGTAGGAGAAGTTCAAAGTTAGTAATTTTGAAGAGAAATGTGGAAGAAGAATAGAAATTGATTGAGTGTAGATTTATTTATTTAAAATTTATAAATATGATGTTTAGCGATGGACAAAATATCTGTAAGTACCTGAGATACTCATTAAACATAATGGAGAGGATGAGATGAGAGATTTGCGTTTTAGGTAGAAGATGGTTTTGTCCAATGTCAGATCACCATTCTGCTTACTGGAGACATGGAATCCTTTAAAATCAACCATGTTTGGTCTTTAGAGAAAGGTTTCGAATTATCTTTATACATCATCGATTTCAACCTTTCGTGGGTAAGAATGCCGTAAAAAATAGATGGGGTGAATCATCTCAGCACATTAACGGGGCTGAAATTTATGTACAATAATTGAAAATATAATAATAACAAACATTTTTCTTTAAAAATTGTGACTTATGAAATAACTGCACACAAGATTTCATACCTGTCAAGCAAGGGTAATTTCGGAGTAGGTCAGATCTTATGGTTCTTAAAGTCGCTCTGGTGGCCTCCTCGACAGGCGCCTCAACTGCCATGAAGAAGACGCCTCCAACGGCTAGATAGAGAACATACCCCAAAGTAAGAAGCAACAATAATGCATTACTTCTTCGCACCCAGCACACTCTCTTCAAGTCAGCCCGTTCTTGTAAAGGTACCATGATTCTTGAAGTTCCTCTGATTGATAATTAAAGTCTTACTGTACACTGATGTAGAGCTAGGGTTACCTAGTGGCTAATAACAATAAAAAGCATATCGAAATTATTATTCCCGTCATAGTACTAGTAGTATATAAAAGTATATACAAAAATAATTTACGCTAAAATAATTCTAGCAGACTCGATCGTGCTATCGGCAAACTTAAAAACTTGAGCAGTCGAGTGCTACTATTTATTTACAGTGGAAAGTCATTGTGTGTTCATGTAAACCAATTGAAAGGCTTTGAGATAACAAATAAGTTGAGCAAAGTCTGTTAATTCACTACCGTTCTTGTTATTCAATATAGCGCCCTCTGTAACAAAATCTCAAACCAATGTGTGATGACTTAAGCAATTTTCGTTTGGTATAATCACTAGCAGAAACGGCACTTAGGATTATGTTAAAACAAACCTTACATAGGCTTGTTTTTTAAGTGTCTCCTAACAAGAGATACTAACGTAGATCGAATCCCATATGTAAGTGGAAATATACAACAAAAATATATGAATATCATATAATAGAAGGAAATATGATTTATGAAAATAGATATGTGACTGTTAACTTAAATTCATAATATAGAATTGAATGGATACAAAAGATATGTTATATTAAAAGAAAAAAAAATACTGCTCAGCTCATTAAAAGGACTTTAGGAAGAAGCAGACACTGAGCAGATTAAGATGTTAAAAATTACGGAAGAATAAATTGTAAAAATATACATATTGCTAAGATATGAAAAAATGTAAATCAAAATGCCCAATAGAATAAGCATTCTATGTACATGTGTATATATATTGTAAATAGTTTTACATATATTTATTTTGAATGTACTTAGATGCTTTGGTGTAAATAAAATATAACAAGGATTAAAAGGTTTTGTGTATACCACGTGAATGATGATAAATTTTGAATTAACAAGACTTGTGCATGATACTACTCTTTGTCTCACTGACTGGCAAGCTAAATTTAAACCAGGTTTGTTTGTTATCTAGATATCGATTATTATTATTATTATTATTATTATTATTATTATTATTATTATTATTATCGTTTGTTATCTAGATATCGATTATTATTATTATTATTATTATTATTATTATTATTATTATTATTATTATTATTATTATTATTATTATTATTATTATTATCGTTTGTTATCTAGATATCGATTATTATTATTATTATTATTATTATTATTATTATTATTATTATTATTATTATTATTATAAGATAACGGGCAAGTAAAATAAAATAAAATAAAATAAAAAAACATAAGACGATATTACAAACTGAAATATTTTTTGCTTTTCGTTTCCTTTAGATTATTCTGAATACCGTATGTTATAGTCGGTTTTTTTTAGCGTTCAGTATTAATATTTAAATATTTACAGTCAACGTTTTTCATTTTGGTTTTTCAAAAACAAAATTAAAGTATCATCGAAAGCCTAAAATGCTATCAATAATGGCAAATATTTTTAATAGTAAAAATATTTAAACTTTATATGAAAATATGTAGAAATGATAGTTTAAATTTAAAATTTATCATAATTTTTTTATTTATTTTATTTTAAGACTTATTCATTTACGATTTATAAATATGATGTTTAGCGATGGGTAAAATATCCGTAAGTTATCAACCTTAGTATTTAATTTTAATATTACAATTTTAATACTAATTTTAATGCAAATTTATAACTACTTATTACTATCCCACCTGAAAAGTGAAAATGATCCCACTGATTTCTTAAGTCTAAAATTTTTTAAATTTCATTTTCATTTTATTTTATTTCATTTGTCAAGCGAACCAGTTATTAAAAATTTGAATCATATAATTGTTAAATTCTTTGAACTTAAAAACTTGCCGATTGGTGGACCTATAATAATAATAATAATAATAATAATAATAATAATAATAATCCCTGGTGCTTACAAGCTCTTAAGGCCCACGACCTGTCAAGTATCCTTGGCTTTCAGAACCCTAATTTTTAAGATATGATGATTAGTTATATATAACAATATATGTATTTGTACGTAAAATGCGCGTATTATCTTCTCCAAGCAGGTTTACCTGGTTTGTTATAATATTATTTATTAAAATTATTCTTTGTTTGTTGAAAGCAATTATCAGAACCCAGGATAATTTGCAGTGTATGCTAGCGTCCAAGCGCCGTGAACTTTCACAGTAATCCAACCGAATGCATCTTTAGCCTGTGTGTGTGTGTGTGTGTGTGTGTGTGTGTGTGTGTGTGTGTGTGTGTGTGTGTGTGTGTGTGTGTGTGTGTGTGTGTGTGTGTGTGTGTGTGTGTGCTTCTAAATTATTACAAATTACTAGAATACGAAGTCGGTAATCACAACGCATGTAACATTGGAAAGAGCATTCGGGAGGCACCTCAGTTTCAAATAGCGAAACGCCCACATTAGGTTTTCGACCGTCCAGTAATTTAGTGTAGTATACAAGCGAAATGGTAGCGGAACAACCATCATATTTATCAACTGAACTGTGCAAATTGTGATAATTTGTAATAGTCTAAGTATATTCCATCTCCCCTCTGTTTTCCTACAGTGCTATTTTATTTCTTATGATATGTCCAATATAAGCCAATTAACTTTGTATTCATGAAAACACAAAGAAAACGAATACATTTTGTTTAATGTATGTAAACTTTTTTAACCAAAATTTACAGCACAATATTGAATTATGTTTAACGAGATAAAGGATGAAATTAATTCATCCTGTAATTATGAAATTAAATTACCAACTCATGTAAAAAAAAAGGAGTGCAATGTGAAATGTGTGAACTAGATGGCAGCACCAGTCGTCTTATTTTATTAGCCCTGTACTTTGTGTTAAAATTGATCTACAGAATATTATATTTAACCACTATTTCTTGAATGCCAGTAAAGATGTTTTACGGATAAAAAAAAAAAAAAAATTATTGAAGTTAAAAACATGCTTTCAACAAGAAAATTACAAATTATTCTGCATTAAATGCTTTTAGAAAACCTCTATTGATAAACTATGAGAGGCCAATATCAAAAAGTTAAAAGTTTCTCTTTCAATATATGCAACTTGTTTTGCAACTTTCCACTTTTTGTGGGTATTAGAATAGAACAAAACTGCATTCTGGACTGTTGTTCTATACCGGTACTAGAAGTAACTTAAAAACGTTTCCACTCATGAAAAAAAAAAACAAACAAACTTGAGATCTACATTTCGACATAATAAACAGATGGACGGGGAAACGAAGTTTAAAGAGCGGAACTATTCTATACTCTAAAATAATCTAGATCATGATGAAACTCAAGTAATTATTGTTCTTGATTCAGTGACGTTCTGACTCACTTGGAAGAAAGTTGAGTTGGTTATTGGTGTAACTTAAAATCCTTGATGCTGCCCAGAGGCAGTAAATTAGGCTAATAGATTACCCCTCTCTTACAGATTCACTCCAACCTCTATCTCCCAGGTGCAGTGCTTCAGTATGGTGGCTATATTGGAAGATGTTATGGCAAGTCGACTTGGCAAAACACCTTTCAAATGCAGAAGGACCTGAGTTTCAGGGGTCGAAAATAAATATTCCTCATGTTCTAAGGATTCGAACTTTCCAACCAAAGGACATCGCTACCGAGTGAACTATGTTGGCATTGTGATTAGTATTGGTTGGTATTCAGGCGCCAGTAACCTCACGCGCAATAGCTGATTTCAAAAATATTTAATTTTAGAAGTTGTTGTTAAAATATAGGAGATTAAATTCATTCTGCAAAAATAATATTTGATTACTATGTGAGAATTAATAATTAATACGTACAAACGACTATAATATTCTAGGACCTGACAAGTGAAAGTAAATTCGCAGTAGACCAGAGTTTGCAAACAAGTTCACCAAACAGTCCTTTATAGGGACAGTTTCTAAACGATCATGTAAATTTCAACGCGTCGTGTACTTGAGAAATTTTATGCCTACTGAGATTGCTTTCTGAATTTTGGTGCTGGAAAAAAGTGTGCCTTTTAATCGATTAAATACTCTGTGCATGTGTGCGTGTGTACAGATGGGAAAATGTGGACGTTAAAGTTGCTATTATATGAATATACCTAAAATGGAATCATATATAATATTTTGTATTGTTAGATAACAGAGGATGGTAAAATGGCGATTCGTTTCTTTTTATTTTTTGATATTCACATATAAATATTTAATATTTAAATTTGTGTCATTTAACAGACCCTTCAAGTTTAAAGGTTCCTCCGCGTCGTGGTAAAGTGGCCAAGAGACTAGAAGAAACACATTATGAGGTATGATTACAGTCGCTAACCAGAACAGAATTTTCTGGGTGTTCCTGAGTTAGTCTGAGCTCAGTTACCAACGCCATGAACAATAGAGACCAACTGCTTTCTGATTTCCCAAAGTCGGTGTCAAAAAGTTCCGCTAATACCCTTTGGGAAATGAAAAAGACGTTCGAGGATTTAAAAAAAAATTCAAATTTAAATTTATACTAATGAATATGTCATTTGTATGGGTGTTTTGTGATAAACGTATTAATTTTTAATTGTTTTGAAGCAAACTTTACTAATCGGAAGCGGTTATGTTTTTTTTATGAAAATTATTGGTGTAAGAAACTTTGCTTGCAGATTTTGATTAAACCAAATATGTTTGACATTCAAGTTGTACAGAGTATTGTTTTTTTAAGATCTGTATCTCTTTTGTTTTGATCATTAACGTCTTGATTATTTTTTAAGGTTTTCTTAAAATATAGTTTCTTTCCTGGTCTGTTTCCAATCTTCCTTGGGGATTTTTCACTGGAGTTCATGAGATTGAGGTGTGTGTGTGTGGGGGGGGGGGAGATGAAAACAGAATGCAGCGCCCACATTCATCAGTCCTCTTTTATCCAGTTAAACGAGGTTTTGGAATTAAATGCTCTGTTTATAACTGTAATCCCCCCCCCCCAACTTAGTACACTTATTCCGCTGATTTTGCTAATACTCTCTCCAACTTAGAATCAATATCTTCATATCATTCAGTCGCTGCATTGGAGCAGCAGCGTTTATTTTGCTAAAGTCTATCATATCCATAACTTTCCTCATTTCGATGCGCGTGGTTATAATGAGTAATCACACATTAAAAAGTCATTCAAATACGCATTACTGCACGTTCCTGCTTTCCTTATTTCTTACTGTAATCCTTCGGATTCCGATAGGTCGCATCTTGCGGTGTTCTTCGTAATAATAAAGGTCTCCAGTTCCGTTATATTTCATTAATCTCGACATCGAAAGTGCCCAATTTTAGCTAAACACTCATTTACCGGAAACAACGTTTTAATTATTATTATTTATTTATTTATTTATTATTATTATTATTATTATTATTATTATTATTATTATTATTATTATTATTATTATTATTATTATTATTATTTGTATAGGGCACATTATTGTACTTCATCCACAAATTTACACCCGAAATGATGTAATAATAACTGTTCACATCTCTTCACTGATTATTTTCAAGTTTTGTTTTTATTAATTTAGATCAAACGTTCTTTTGAAATACCATATTACAGCTCAACTGCATCACACCGATAAATACTTCCGAGAGTTATAAATTACAAATTTAGAAGTTTATTTCTTCAGAAGTTTGTCATTCTAGACGAGATAGCGTCTTCTCTTATGACAATTTTGTCTAATCATGACATGGAACAACTAACACTTTTCGGAAGAAATTGTCAGGAAATAGGAAAGTGCGGGCATTCTTCCCACACTGTTTCCTGAAAATCAGTTCAAAAATAAATACAAATTCACAATCCTGTCATTGAGGAGAGCACCGTATTGATGACCATAATAAGCCATAGATCTCAACAGGCATTTATATAGACATTCATATGTCTATATAAATTGGTATCTTTATATCCAAGTGTGTATATAATTAATTACTCAAATGTTGAAAAAAGCAGAAAAATAGCTGCAACTAAGAGTAGCTCCAAATTTCAACTTAACTGCAGCAGTTACTGTGCAGGCGAAAGATAATATAAATCGAACGTAGTTGCATTTTTAGCCATTGAAACTATTAGGCAAATCAAACGATCGCAAACTTTAAACAGGGAGATAAGTTATAGTAAATTAAGACATGGTTTGAATGATTACAGTTTTTATTCATTTTTATTTAATTAATCACCTCATTCTTTCATCTGAACTATTTTACTTTAATAATAATAAGAGGATTAAATAAAAGAAGTTGCACAAATCGATCTATTTTGTTACAGACACTGTAAACTTTTCAAGTCTGAAAAACACTGCCACAAAGCAAGGGGTCATTTGTATCCGTGTCGGAAGTTTCGAAGAATAATTAATTAATGTTTCATTTGATTTCAGCTTCAAAACAAGCTCCTCGGGCAATATAATCTTAATGACAATTCTAGCAACAAACACAATGTCATAAAGGATGCAATCTTTTTTTTTTTTTTTTTAACTTCCCTTATTTTTGTTCACTGCTTGTGTTTTCCTGCCTTGCTACCCATGAAATTGTCAAAGGGAAATCTTTAGTACTCATTTTAATTCCATTAGCTAATTACATTGCGAACATTTCAGATCTAAGGAAGTGCACAAATAAAAGTATCCTGACTGTAACAACTCATTAGTTAATTATCGTTCAAAGGTTACCGAGAAGCATAATCAAATATTAAGGTTATATGGATAGTCCACCCTTGATTTTCTTGTTAACTGATGTGCGTGTATGTTTAGAAAGAAGTTTACTGTCTGGTTGAATGTCTGTTACTTATCCAGGTAGGTTTCACGTGTTCTGAAGAAAGGTGGAAACCTCCTTTCTCTATAGCATTTATAACTTTAGAAGCATCGGCACGCGACCATTGAATATGCTCAATATCACTTTGATCTTCTTGTTATCGAAAATAAGTTGATCGGGGGAAAAAATGAGTGGCGCCAACGCATGAATGTCCAAAAGAAAGAAATTAAAAACAGTAAAAGAGATCAGAGAGAGAGAGAGAGAGAGAGACTTGTGCATACTTGTATACAAATACCTCGGGAAAATTCTTCGTCGTATAGTGCTTTCGTCGTAACATCGTCATCGTATGTTACGCTTTCGCGCAGGTCTACACATTTTACTGCGTAAGCTTCCCTAGCCGATAATCCCGCGGAATAGGTTGGTTGTTCCTTATTCCCGGTAGTATCCCATGTCTGTCGAAGCGTGTGTTCACGAGGCCTGCTTTGCGGGAGGAAAAACCCCAGGATAAACTGGGGAAAAAACCCTGCTGTCCACACTCAAGACCGGCTAACTTGGCTATGGCTGAAGAAGATCCTAAAGCTCCTCAGGTCGTCGACGGGAATCGAACCTAGGACACTCCTTCCCCAGGCATATGGTTGCGAAGCGCATAGCCACTCAGAAGCTTGTGAACATAGATTTGGCTATTGAATAGCCCGGAGACAAGAATGATGATATCAATAGTTAAATCACTGAAAACGTGGTGTAACCATCTGATCAAGGCCATTTATATGCTTTCAAGAACTTGAGACAAAAGCAGATGTCTTTCGGTACCTTTTAAAAAATACATTTTGATCATTATTATTTGTAAATCCAGGCTTTATTAATTATCATTAGGGAAAATGGTCCAACTTAATCCCGTGGATATTCCATGTGGATGTCCCAAGAGGTACGATAGCGGGCAATCTTAACTGTATTTATTAGGTTTACCAAGCTAATAGAGTGTTAGCTGCGAGCCTTTTAAACAGCCTTGATAGATTGAACCTTATTACTTTATTGTCGAATCAACAAGATCCGGAAAACTCTCCCAATCCTCCTCAAGCGGACACAATGAGTTCCTGCAGTTCCACCAGCTATGTGGAAAACTAATGGAACCACAGAAATTCAACTAATTCCATCACATCCCAGGGATTGTCAATGAAGGTTGAGATCCAATTTCTAACCATTCAGGGCCAATCCGTTAATAATGCGAGTATTCACCTGCCAGTGAATAATGCGGGTATTGTGACATGGAGCGCTACTCTATTAGAAATCTGATCATCATTAATAGGGATACTTGGTCGGAAATTAATGTTCAGGTTTATTATTCAGATTTGATCTGTTAGCATCAAGGATAAAAGAAGTGCCTAAAAGCATGCACCACACCATCATCCCACTGGTTTTTAATGCTGGTACTAAACACCGTGTAACCTTGTATTGCTATTGATATATCTTTCTCTTTCCGTCTGAATGAAATAACATAAAAACTGGAATTCATCATAATTCCACGTAATCTTTCTTCCTTCTCTAGTGTCCAGTACTGATGTTCCTTCCTACAGACTTGGTACCCTCTTCTACCATTACGGAACAGTATCTGATCCGCATTCACATAAGTTCGCTTGCAGTCTGGTTGTACTGCGCAGTTATTTGATCAGGTGTAGCATAGCTATTGAATTTTATTATCCTGTTGATCCTTCTTCTGTCTTTCCGTCGTTTCTGATAGCATACTGGAGATTGCTTTGATATTTTCTGTTTATCACAACACCCACGGTATAACGCAAAATGTTAGGTCACTCCAGAAAGCACTACTTTCTGAGACTGTCTCAGATACTGTCTCACGAAGACAGTCTACTGCTTATTAACAGCTACTATGCCTTCCGCACATCGTTATTTGCATTCTTCCAGATTCATTCAGCATGAAGATATCTTTATTTTGGCCATTGAGTTTAGTGTATAGTGATCGACATTATACCAAGAATGCTGCGTACATCTTTGCTTGAAAAGATTCAGGTTTCATTCCTAACCTAAGGTATGGGTAGAAGGGTAGAAGAGCGTTTATCGGACACTAAACTCAGTAGCCAAAGTATCTTGTCTCAAACGCTGTTGGAAACTCTTTTCTGGAAAAAAAAAGTTTTTAATTAAATGAAGCAAGCAATCTGATAACCACACATTATCAGGCTGGAGGGGAAGGGGGAGAATTTCACGACCCCGATGAAACAAGCAAAAGAGGAAAATCAATAATTGCGTAACCTTGAGATGTTTTCCCTGAAACTTGTTCCAGTGTGTAAATAATTGAATTTAGTGCTTTATTTAACCTAAGCAACGCATTATTGCACGAAAATCGATAGATGTTATCAATATACGTTTAATTTGCTTATATCTGTAAAAATAAAAAAAAAAATTAGAGTAATAAACCAAGATGCGTATTCTTTTAGAGTGAAGTTTGCCTTAAAGCCCATAATTAGAAAGATAAATATCCAGAATTCTAGCAAGGAATTTATTTCTGCGAAGACTCATTCATAATCTACCACAAGGTCTAATCAGCTTCATCTCAATTAAGCAAAATTCAGAGATTTTGTTTGTTGACCTAGTTGCGTGTAAGAATTCATCGTGGATTGATTAGGCGGTGAGAAGGCACGCTAGCGTGTCCGCCTTCATTAATCATAGTTTCGAAAATGAGTGGGATTAATTGTTAATCCTCCCCGTTGTTCTCATTTGCACTTGACTGTCATTACGAGATTGCAATACCCAAACTCGGTCTTTGTTTCTTTCTTCGATGGGAGAAATTTCCGGGCAGAAGATTCGGGTTATTAAATGATCGTTAATTTTCTCTCGTAAATGCATTGTAAGACTAAGAAATCGAGCATCTTGGAGTTTAGATTTAGCTTAACGGCAAGCAAATCAAGATATTTTGTAATTAGAAAGGATATCTTTTGTGTTTTTATACTGTCAAGATAAACCAGCATATGTATACCATATTTATCTGCTGCTTGTCTGAATACTGCTTTCGGCAATTTTCATTTTGATTAGTTCAGTAACTTCTCAACAGAGGGAGCCAGATTTTTTAAATATAATTATCTGTGAAATTTACTTTTATTCCATTAATCTAAATCTAAACTTTTATGCTGAACTAGGTGCTAATGTCATTACAATTAATTCACGTTGTTAAATACAAAAAATAACCTATATTCTCAATTCTCTTTACGAATTCTAAATGTCAACAAAATCTAAACTTTTATGCTGAACTAGGTGCTAATGTCATTACAATTAATTCACGTTGTTAAATACAAGAATAACCTATATTCTCAATTCTCTTTACGAATTCTAAATGTCAACAAAATCTCGGAAATAAAAGGTGATATTATCATTATTAATGATGCTCTTGTGAATTTTGCTTTTCAATATTTTCTTTTTCCTAAGAAATATTTTCTTTCATGTTGAGTTTAAAAAAAAAAGTCATGAAGTAAAACAGTTGCCATAACAACTAATTCAGATTTCAGCTTCTATGCTATTATTGGATATTCTAGTACCAATTTGAGTAGTTAAAATGGAGAGAATCTGCCCCCTACGAAGTCATTTGATACTATCACAGACAATTGATTTGCTGAATATGTATCGAAAAAATAAAAACGGGACTTCTAGTCCCGTTTTTTTTTTTTTTTTTTTTTCCAATTAACAATTTATATGAAATGATACAAACTTGTAGATTACTGAGTAACAAAAAAATTCTGAAATAGCTATACTAGAAAGCTTGTTTTGGTTTAGAATTACAGACGATTTGCAAATAAACTCTACCTTCTTTGTCGCTGAAAATTATTATGTTTCTTTCTAGACGTCTTGAAAAGATGGAGGCTGCTTTGAGTCAGTCATCTGTGATTGGATGAGTCGAAATTGGTTGCCTCGAGTCTTTTAAAAGTTAGTCAACACTCTTTGCGAAATAAAAGACATTAGCGGCTTTGTTTTATTTATTTATAACATACAGTTATCGTGTCTTTGAAACAGCCAACAACTTAAATCCGGCAAATGGCATCAGAATTAAATACGAAGTGCATCATTTTAAGTTCTACAGGTAATGTAGAACAAAAAACAACACAAAAAACGGAAACACTGAGTGTAGTTGCAATACAGCGTCGACGATGCACCAAACACAGATGCAGTTGATATGCAAATATATTCCAGACATTCCTAGGAACGTGTGTATAAAGGCAAACGGAGGCCTGCAGCCGTTTATTGCAGGTTAGAATAGAACCAATCTAGAGAGGACCAATGACTTTGTTGGAGCCAGGGTGGCAGATGCATCTCTGACCAGAACACCTGAAATTGCACATGTTTGTCCTGTCAGTATGGCAATCGACAGGACAAACATCATGAGCGAAATACAATAGTGGACGAAAGCGCTTACTGCAAGAGAGGGACGTTCGAGCATGAGTGTGCTGTACCACGAAAAATAGGCGGGCTACTGCTGAACAATTGTGTGAAAAAATCAACACCTGTCGTGAGAAACCTATTTCAACAAAAACTCCGCTTCGGGAACTGCATAGCGTTGGATATCACGGTCGGGTTGCCTTACACGAGTTTTTGATCACTCCCTTCAATGCACGTCGTCACGTCCAATGGTGCAAAGATCACGGCAGTGGACTACACAACAGTGGAGGGATGTGACATGGTCCGATGAATCCACGTTCATACCTTTTGCTGCAGACGGACGAATACGTGTATGGCGTCAGCCGAAGGAAGCCTGACAGCCAGAGTGCTTGCTTCCAACTGTGAAAGGTTTTGGTGATTCTGTAATAGTTTGGGGCGCATTTTCATGGCATGGTTTGGATCAACTTGTTATATTGGAAGGCAGAGTGGGTGCTGCTTGTGATATTTCAATCATAAGTGATCACCTCCATCCCATATTGACACACTTTTCTCCTACTCAGCCAGCCACATTTCAACAGGATAATGCTCCCATTCATCGAGCAAGTGTGGTCATGGTCACCCAGTGGTTTGCGGAACATGAGGCATGTGTCCTGTCTGCCATGATCATCCCAGACTTAAATATTCTAGAACATTTATGGGACGATCTCTCTCGCAACGTTTCCTGCCTCCAAAGAACAAAGACGAACTGATCAAGTTTATGTCTGACGAATGATGTAAAATTTCCCCTGTCACGAGTTCGAAGCACTGACAGAGTCTCTCCCTCGAAGAGTACAGGCTGTACTAGACGTCCAGAGCAGAGCAACGCTATATTAATCGAAACGTTTCCATTTTTTTTGTCCGTTACCTGTATGTTACATAATGGAACCGAACCTTAAGCAAGAAATGGTAAAAAAGAAGAAAGTAAATATTTGGTAACTTCTGGCGAAGAATAATTTATATGACTCTCATCCCCATGGAAGGTTGTACAGCTATAAAACATTACGTACTGTGAATGAGATAAAGTCTTTCAATTATTTATTTTATTCTATGTTATTTTCTACATAGTCCCAGAAACCCTACTCTAGAGAACAAACATGGAACTTTTTCACGCCACTAAAGACTTCCGATAAGCGAGACTGTGATTCAAACTGGATGATGAAATTCATCTTTCACCTAAAGATATTCACAAAATCTATGCTCATGGCGGGATTTGAACCAGCATCGCTATCGCTGAGGAGTAGCTGCACTCTCCAACCAGATTATATGAGACCGAAGAACTAGATGTGCCACCATAGTAGGAGTGTGTAGACATAGACTGTTGTCATGGTAACCGCAATTTGGTTATTTTAAAATAAAAAGGACAGGTCTAGATGTCTGTAGATGGTGATAAGGTAATTTAAGTTTGAGTTTATGTCACTAATGCTGATAAAATGGATTTAGAAGTGATTTTTGGTAAAGTTTTCTATGCTAAAAAAAGTTTGGTATTATTTTTTAGGGTAATTTTTTTTTAATTCCATACACGAGACACTGAATAACCTATAGTACGTTAGTATTGTGGTTGGATGAGATATTTAATTTGAAGATTTGTGGATTGTATTCAGGAGAGAAATACATAAGGAGACTGTTCCAGAGGGCAGCAGCAGTAGAAAAGATAAACGAGAATTGACCGCGGGAGTATTTATAGAAGATGCAAGCAACAGAAACTGAACGCCTGTGTACGAGTGGGCGGAGTGAACTGGTGAGAAGTGGTTCACTGAGTGCTCTCTTCTGTAACGAGTCAGTATAGAGTTATTAGACCCGTTCCGAGTAAAGTAACTTTGAGCGAAAGAGAAATTTTAATATGGAAAGAATATGCAATTATTGATTTCCATGGGAATTATTATCACCTGAGTTTGGTTCTCATTCACCTAGAAAGAGGGTGATAATACCTTGGGTCAGGATTGCTCCTTATGTCCATAGTCCCCCGACTATATTTTAGGTAAAAGGTAAGTTCAGTTAACAAGGCGTGCATTAAGCTAAGGGATTTAGTAGGGATTTAGTATGTGTGTGGATGCCACCCACATGGTTTTATTCTTTAGAAAATCACGTGAGAATTCAGAGCGAAAAACGAATAAAATCTGAAAGAGCGATCATTTATTATTTTTGAATCATCACCAAATGTTGTTGTATTCTGTTGTTGTTGTTGTATTCGCTTCTCACGGATCACAAGTTGAGAAAAACTCCGTTAAAAGAAAGCAGAATGTTCAAGTATTTTTAGTAGTCAGCTTAATTAAATTACATGTAGAGCTTCCCCCACCCCCCACCCTTCATTACCTGCAATTTTTGTAGTAAACAGGTTTAAAATGAACTTTTTATTTGTCATTCTTTCGTTTCAGTAGTTTTGTAAAGGCACCTAGTAAACGGATATAGAAGCACAGAATATGGAATTCTACTTTATGCAAAATTCCAATACGGAAGAACGTTTTACGGTATTTATTTATTAATTTGAATTTTCAGGGAAGTGAACACACGATTTAGATTTCAGTGATGTTGAGGAGAACATTCTATTATGAGAAAAAACTTGCAATTCTCATATTTTCATTAATATTAAATAAAACTACTAAAGCTCAGTATTAAAAAAATGGAATTTTAAGTGAAGAATGAACGATTATACACCGGTGTCCAAAAGCTAAGGACGAACTCCACTTTTACCTGTATAAGAAAACATTTTCATGACTACAGCCAAATGTGGACATAAATTTATTGCTAGCATGCTAATAAATTACATTACACAAAAATGTGTTATAAATTTTGTACAAATTAAATTGCAGTACGTTTTTGGCAAATGTTACAAATTTCCAAAGGAAGTAGTTAAGGAATTAATGGGCAGTGCTCACAGAAAACTCTGCAGAGAGACAGTTCATTGTGGAATATGTCCACCCAGAACTGCGATGCAGCTTTCGCAACACGTCGTACCATGCTTAGCAGCAAGTGATTCAGGAGTTGTTGAGGCAAACTGGCCCACTCCTACTTTAGAGAAAGGATTAGGCCGTGTTTGTTTTCTGTAGGCGAATTTCGAGCGGCAATGCTTCTCCCTATTGCGTCCCAAACGTGTTCTATGGGGTAGAGATCTGGGGAGCGTTCTGGCAACCCGATTCCATTAATATCCTCCGTCTCCAGAAATATCTCCACTGCTCCTGTACAATATGGTGTGGCATTGTCATCCATAAGAATGAATTCTTCGCCTACAGCACCACGGAACAATCGAACGTGACATTGAAAAACATTGCAATATCGTTCACCAGTCATAAACCCCCTTTTCCAGCACTTTTCACACTGCCGGCCTGGTTGGCCAAGTGGTTAGCGTACCCGCTCTCCCACCAACAGGTTGCAGGTTCGAATTCCATCGTGAGCATGGATCTTTGGGATTGTTTTTACGTGGAAGATGAATTCCATCGCTGGCTTGAAAAAATTTCATGTTTGTTCTCTAGAGAAGGTTCCGGACCATGTAAAAATAAATAAATAAATATTACAAATATATATATAAAGTTGACAAAAAAAAAACCTTTAGTCACATAAAAAAACCATGACTAACACCTTCGTATCTATCCTGTCAAGAACATTTCTTGTGATGGTAAGCAGTACCACTTTCAGCCAGATCAAATGTCGTCTAGAATCGAGGAAAGACTAAAACGACTCTCATCAGTAAAGATTACATTAACTCATTTTTTTAGGATACATTACCACTGGAAACGTGCTTCTATCTTTATCCACATCTTATCGCAGATAAGATGTGGATAAAGTGGCTCAGACTACAGGTCTTCAGGCGAATAGGCCTACTTGTCTCACTTCTTGCCACAATTTGTCGAGATATCTGCGTACCTGCGCTTGAATGGAGTTTAACTTGCAAGCTGACCTGGGGTGATTGTGCGTCGATTAGGTTTTGCTGTTATAACCACAAATATGTCTTCCTGTTCCATGGTAAAGTGAAGGCGACCTCTTAGCAAATGTCTGGAACACATTCCGTTGGTTTGAAACGCTGTCAGAGCCTGGATAAAACTCTATGTGAGATTCCAAACTCTCTGGCAATATCCATAATTCTGCGGTCTTCCTCAAGCTTTTCAATAATTCTTCGCCTCGTGAAATCATCTGGATGATGTCTTTCAGACATTACAAGACATCTAAGTTTACGACTTGATGTCATCACGAAAAGGGCTTCCTTCAAACACAAATCGCTTTCCACAGCCTTTTGCTTTTTATCCTGTTTTTATCCTTTTTGTCCCCTTTGCGCGCGATTCGAAAATTCGAATGTGTCCCCGCTTTCTACTCGAAATCATCGGTTATACAAATCCACAATCTTATTCGGTTGAATTTGCGGTTGTAATCTTCAGAAATAGTGTTTCTCCTTAGATTTTGGACACCAGTGTATCAGAGAATAGTTTCTCAATTCAATAATCCAGCAATATTTTTGTAGATTCTGAAAGAACACACGAAAAAAAGGGGCGAAATATCTTGAATGAAATGAAGATTTCATTTCGAAAAGTATAAATAATCATCAAAAGATGAATGTTTTTTCTCAAGTTAAGCGGATAACCCTCACCTCCAGAAAAAAAAAAATTTAAGTAACCAGCTCTCCGCCAGCACAGTTAATTCACGTAAAGTGAGCTTCGTGTAACTTACTGACTTTCTGTGATCATCTGGAAATACCCACTGCCAAGCAATGCTTGTCGTTAAGTTCGGTAGACGCTCGCTTTACAACCGTTCTCTTCTCGATCTCCCGCTCTTACGCCTTGTATCAATCTTTTATTATGACTATGAAATGAGAGCAAATCGGATGGCTCTTGAATTTTCCACTGATGGTGTAAATAAACTGCTAAACTCATATGAAAAGGACCCTATCATTGAGGAACTTATCGAATTGGCAGAGCAAGAACCTCGAATAAGAAATTGAAAAAAAAAGACTCCTTGCTTCAGAAGCAACTACATACAGATTTTTATTTTAAGGAGCTCTAAGTAAATCCTGTAACATTTTTCACCTTTGGATGATTAAATGGGATTAATTTTATTATTTAAGTGCCATATTTTAGTTTGGTGGCAATTTCGGTTTGGTATTAAATCGTTCAAACTACATTTCCAGGAACGTAATTTCAGTTCATGACACTACCTACAGAAAATTAGGATTTGATTTACGACGCCTCGCTTAACAACGGTTTTAAGGACCTCAATTAGGTTGTAAAAGTTGAAGTGTTCTGTACCAGTCCCCGAAATCGTAATGAGGGATCTTGAGAGCCTAGATGAACCAATGGAAACTGTACGTGAGCTGTACGAAAACTCTAAAGGGAAGCAGATTAAAAGCGTTTCGTAAACTTAGGAGGAAAACGCCTAAGTTTACTCCAACTGTGTGCTATAGTAGAGCTATAGTAGAGATAGTTTTGATCTCTACTATAGCTCCATCTAGAGCTATAGTAGAGATCAAAATGTTTGGCAGTAACTGAAGCCATAACCAGCTAATGTAAAAATTCTTCATTAATCCTAGGTACAAAAGTTTCATCAACTTGTTACGGCTATACTTCAAAAAACCGGCATACATCAATACTCCTACCATGTAAAATCAATGGATCAACCTGGATTTTCTAGCACATTCTCACGATAAGTAGTCGGTTCAAGAAAGAGGTGCGTTTTCTCCAATGGTTGAGAATTTATCGATATTGAAAATAAAAAAAATAATAATTTAATATAAAAATTCTAAAAAGTCTTAGCATAAATAAAGAAATGATCTCGTTAAATACTATTTCGATGACTATGATTTTTTTGAATCCATTTAATTATTCCTCAAACTTTTCATTCCAGTGTAATTTTAAAAAGTAGCCTGATAATGATAGGGAATAAACGGAAATCTATTTGTCAATTGACAGATAAGGCTGATTAAGACATCTCTGCCGGTGGCATGACTAACTCGATTTAGACTAAATTTAGAACATGGCTGTTACTTTAAGGTTCTATGAAAAATTCAGCCCAGTTATACTAAAATAAGACAAGAGGATTCTCTTCTTCCTCCTTCCGGACTGATCGAGCCTAAATCGGACTAAAATGAAGGGAGGGGATTGTTGGGGGAATGCGCTTTCTCTGCAGGCATCTCTACAAATTGCTACGACCAAATGCGAATATTTAAGTCATTGTTTAAAATTCACTGAAATTTTCTGCACACTTGGATTAAAGTGGAAGACTGGATTATAAATGAGAAAAAGATTAAAATGCCGCAAATATCTCTAGAGATCCTATTTGTTCAGCAATAAAAATGTGACATCTTTTAAGGAGAAAGAAAACCATGTCTTAAAATAAGTTAGCCAAATTCTGATCAAGCAGGATAGAATGGATTGACGTTGTTTTAATTGTTAATCATATCAATTCTATTTCTGAAATTCGAGCAGCGAAGTAAGATAAGAATGGCTTCTAAATTGCACGCAACCATTTGCTTCCCCAGTATGTGGCTCACTTTTTTTACATTTTTTTTTAATATGAGACTACAAATGTCTCATAATATTTACAATAGAGAAGAAATTTCAAGAAATAGAAGATGATTTAAACGGGGAAAAAGTATAAGCACAGAATTTTAACAATTTAAGATAAATAGTGTCACATTTTGATTTGCGATAAGTAATATAGAGAATTAGAGGAAATGTAATAAATAATTGTAGCTGTGTACCTGAAGCATCTTTATGATGCACAATGGTCCAAACTTCTAAATGGAAGTCAAAGTTTATGATCCTTATGAGAGTTTGCGGTCTCTTCGACGTACTTCATATGAGCAATTGATGAATTGATCCAATAGAAGTTCGCTTATTACGTGGGTTCTCTTTGATCAGATACTCTTATCACTGTAAAATTGCTAAACTGCGTATTTCACACTGAATTCGTAGTCTGTACATTGACAAAGGGGATAGGATGAGGGCTCTCGCTTCCTGAAAACAAACAAACAACGAAAACATAATGTAAACTTCGGAATAAACATAAACAAAACAAAAACACCATGAGGAGCATATTAAAGTGAATGTCTTTATGTATTTGAATAATTTAATTATTCTGACAGGGGTATGTCAATCTATAAGAATTGAAATAATTAGATGAACTTTCTATGAATTGGTAACTGTTAATAAACTTATGTGAAAATAGCAAATGCTCTTTAAGCAGCTAATAAATACTTAATTGCTGTTCACAATGTTAATTTTAAATCATGTGCTTGATCCTCTGTATTCTGTATGCATAATGTTAAAACATCTCTTCAAACCTGAATTCTAGCAAACAGTAGCCATAGGAATTTGGCCTACGTACAAGGTGAATGGACCAGAACAAAGAATAGCGAATGACAGGATTACGTAGTTCTAATCTTTGAAATGGCGGTTCGCTGCAAGGTATGCAAGGGGACATCCGCTGACACGAAGTCTTCTATAAAGTAGGTAAATATCAATTGTAACAAAAGGAACTGAAAATAGAGTGTATGTAAATTTAATGTCCAGCAAAGTGTAACACAAAGTGCAAGTCCTTTGTTTCACAGGGATCGACATTCTATTGCTAACCAAAGCTCACAAGCAAATCAGTTATAAGTAACATTAAAGAAAATATATTGCAGAATACACATCTACCAAACAAAGTTCACCATAGATGAATTAATTAAAGAAATCACAAAATCTAAACTCCAAAAACACAACTGAAAGTTTATAGTAACAGAACGTTAATTTTCATCAACTTTAAATGGATTCATCAGAGTTGGTGATATCAGTGCATACGCGATTAACAAAAATTTGGAAATTGTGGGTATCCCTCAGAAACCACATGAAAAGGTATATACGATAATTCCAAAGATCTCACACAAAACATAAATTGATTTGAACGATAATGCTATTGAAGTTATGCAAAGACTTCGTAATGTGCAAAACGTCAAAACTTGTCATTCATTGTGAAATTCAAGTTTAAAGCAACAAGAGACAAATGGAAGGTCACAAGAACAAAAGTAAGTACTTGTGATATTAACAATCATTTCAAAGATGGCAAAAAATATTTAAATAAACACTTTCTACTAATTACGACATTATGTTTTGTATGTGAAAAAAAATAGAATCAGGAAACACATAAATGTCTCTGATTAAGGGTGATAAACTCTTCATCACAAAAGATGACCCTTCGCACATACACTGCTTAGAAAAAAGTCAACGGACAATATAACGTGATGCAATCCTACAGAGCATACTTTCCACAAGGGTACGATAGAGATCAATGGGAATTTTGTACCATTTTTTCCTCTAGGCATGTAATGAGGTACTTAACTGTTGTGGATATGAACGTCCCTTGGCCTCACTCAACGCTCCAGTTCATCCCATAGATGTTCAATAGGGCTGACATCAGGGTTCTGTGGAGGCCAGTCAAGTGCGGCGACGTTCATGTCCACAAACTACGCAGTTACAGTAGCAGCCTTATGACATGGTGCATTGTCTTGCTGAAAGAGACAATGGTCAGTTCCGAAGAAAGGCCACAAAGTAGGAGGCATTGCATTGTTCAGAATGTTCAGATACCTCTCGGAGTTCAATGCTCTAGCACTATAAACAGAAGTCAGAGGCCAAACTAGGACCATACTAGCACACCGCCACCTCACAATTTCATAGTTGGGGTTACGCACTCTGGTAAGAGACTTTCACCGGGTATCCACCCCACCCGCCCATCTGCTCGGTAGAGCGTGTACAGTGATTCGTCGCTCCATAACTCAGCTTTTATAGGTTCCAAGTTTCAAGAACTGTATCCGCTCTTTGCGCCGCTGAAGACCACGCTGCAGGTTGGTTCGGGTAATGTGAGGCTTGTATATGGTGGTCCCACCATGGAAATCCATGTCGTGAGCGTCGAGTTTGAATATTTTTGTGCATATTCGTGTTCCAGTCGATGCCCAAAACTCCGCATTTAACGTATCGGCCGATGAATGGCGGTTTTTACATATTATCCTTAATAGCATCCTACTGTCATATTCGGTGAGTGTGACGGGTCGTCCACTGCTGGTAACACCTGCAGTTGATTCCCTGCGCTTCCATCTTAGTATCAATGTTCCCTTCTCGCAGTGATTTCACCAGGACACGGTTGCACTCAATTGGGAGCATCATATTCACCCAATTTAAACCGCCCAGAAACACGTGATTCGTTACATGGCACGATGCACCTTGCCTATGGGGAGGTGTCCGTTGAGTTCATTTCATGCAGCGTATGGCTGATAAGGTGTGAGGAAGATCTCCAAAAGCTGTAAAAATAATGAACTGTTTACCTGTTTACTCTGAAATGATAGAAATTCAGAACAGAGATAAGAGAGGCATTGGAAAAGTTCGTGGCGAGACAGAGAGATAGCGGTCGGTAGTCGATCGATGAAAGTATGTTGAGTGCGTTTTTAAATAATGGAAATTATTGGGCGTCGTGCATCATCAAATATTTCATAAAGAAAAATATGACTCCAACCGAAATTAAAACCGACATGAATATACTACTTTAAGCAAAACTTCTCGTTCGTTTTTGATGGCAAAAACCTGGTCAGTGCTATTTAAACATGGCAGAACGAATTTGGGGGACAACCCTCGCAGTGGAAGACCGTCCTCAGCAACAAATGAAAAAAATATCGAAAGCATTCACGCTATGGTGTTGAAAGACTATGGTGTTGCCAAGGACTTGAACACATTGCAAGACAACACACCAATCTTCCTATGCGAATATTTAACACCATTCAACCAGAATCTGTTGTACCAAGCAAAAAAAAAAAAGCAAAAACAGAAACAAATTACCAATTTTTGTAGATCAGAGATGCCAAAATATTCTTGAGGAAGTCACAAACTTCAAAACCGATACAAATTAAAAGCTCAGAAGACATAGAAAGGCTGCCACAGTGAAAAAAAAAGTCTCCTAATTAGTTCAAAAAGAAGACCCCAATAAAAATGAATGTGAACCACCAAGTCAGATGCAATAACACCAGAATATACCGGCAATTTCACTTTGATCAGACCTTTCAGATCATTCATTTGACCTCCCAAACATCAGCCTATTTCCAACACAGCAATCAAATCAATAATAAAAAAATACAAATATCTAACTGGTGTCATCCTCAGATAAGCTCATTAAAAAGCTTCGAGGATGCAAGCAGAGACATTACATCTCAACCGAGATCAACACACACAAAAAAAGAATTATTTCTTACATTGAAGTGCTGTAGTTACAGCGGTTAAAAACATTAAAAAGCAAAAATTGTAAAATATATATAACTTACTGTTATGCTATAAATGCTGTTAAAAATGTAACCTTATCCAATTGCAAATTATAAATTACCATTCATAGTAACTATTACTAACGCATTTTAGAATACAAAAAACGGAAAAATTTGTATGACATTCACTGTAAAAAAATAGATGTAATATGTAAATATGTATATATATGCAAATGCTCTGTAAGATGATAAATAAAATGCAATTACAGAATAAAAAATTATTATTATTATTATTATTATTATTATTATTAATGTGAATTGTGAATAAAAATGAATTGTAAAATAAAAATTGCTGTTTAACTGTTTTAATGTAAAACTGTAACTGTAAATGGTTCTGTTAGGATTACTAATTTTAATATTAATTATAGTATTACATTGTCCTAATCATAATAATTTTAATGTCCCATTCATAATAACATGTAACAAAATGTACTCTACACTTGTATAATTTCTTTGAAAGAAAATAAACTGTACTAAAAAAATTATTATTATTATACTCTCCTTTGCACTCTTTCCACTCTATCAGCATCACTACAGAAACCAGAAGACCAGAACAATGCATCCAAGTGGGGTATTATCAAGGCCTTGTAAAGAGGCAAAATGACATCCTTATCTTTACATGTGAAAGTTCGTTTCAGTATTGAAATTATCTTTTGAGTTGTATTTGCAATCTTTGTTACATGCCCCTGAACTTCAACTTCCTATCTACTAACACTACAAGATCCTTAGACTCATTAGTTTCTTCAAGCATAATCCCACAATTAAAATACGACATTGGATATCTAACCTCATCAAAGTGAATGACTTTACATTTACTGACATTGAAATAATAGCGATTTTCACATGCCCACAATTCCAGCCTATTCAAATCATCCTGCAAGTATTGCATATCAGCAGCATTCCTGATTACCCTACTATCTTTGCATCATCAGCAAGTGGCTGTATGTCGCTTGTCAAATGCAATATCATTAATGCAAAGATTGAATCACAGTGGACCAAGGACTGATCCTTGAGGAACACCACTGGTTACCTTAAATCATGCAGACTCACATCCCCCCTGTGAGTCTGCATGATTTAATTTTTGATATCTGTGAGTCAATCATCCTCTTATCCAAACAATAATTTATAACCCGCTCCCATATGCTCCAATTTTCGCAACATTCTTCCATGCTGTATTCTGCTAAAAGCCTTAGCAAAATCCAAAAGTATTATGGTGTATCCATTTCCCTTGTCTAATTCAAAGGTAACATTATTATGTAATGTGAGCAAGTTGCTCAAACATAACCTACCTTTAGTAAACCCATGCTGTTCATTGCAAAGTATAGATTCTCTGTAGACACATTTCTTTATACGAGCTCTTACTATCTTTTCCAAAATCTTCACCACCACTCCTGAGATACTGATTCGTGGATAGTTGGATATATTAGTCTTTGCACCCCCCCCCCTTTGTCCAGTAGGATTACGATACATTCTTCAGAAGTGGAAAGAATGTATCATAACATACATTCTTTCTACTTCTGTGCAATCATCCCTGTTCTGACACTCAAATTGTATAGCCTGGTGAAATGAATAGTCACTTCAGCTGAACACTCTTTTAGCCTCTGTGCTGATATCATATTTCACTGGTCCCTTTTGCTGAATTCGCATTCAGTTGTGCAACAGCTCTAATTCCTCCACTTCATATACCTGTTTCTTCATCCGGAGAAGAGGTAGCAGCAAGCTCAACGTCGCATCCACGGGGTTGGAAGCATTGAATAATCACATCTGCATCTGTCTTCCTCACACCATCTGCATTCAGTATACTTATTCTTTCATATTCATCTTTTCTTTTACCTGCAGTATAACGATATAATTATTTTGGGATGTTTTTAAATGATTGCAGAGCCAGTTTCGTTTCACATTCAGGCTTAGCTTTCGTACAACGCTTGTGACTCTTCTGGCCTGCTCCATAGAATTTTGGTAACTGGCATCATACTTATGGACATGGTCTTCCTTCCACATAATCCTTTTTTGAGGAGATTGTTTTGATTATTGATATGACTTGCATCCACCACTACAAAGCAGAGACAGAACAGCCAGAACAATGGAAACATGTTGGATCTCTACCTCCGAGGAAAGCAAAGGAAGTTCCATCTGCTAGGTAGTTCAGGGCAGAACATTATCAGCGTCAGTATTGGATTCCAAGGGGAGATTACCCTTCAGAGGGACAAAATGTAAATTTCTGTCAAACATTCGCAACTGAATTGTTGAAACTCGAATTTTTCTTGCATAATCAGAAGCCTTTTTTTCAGACCTCGACGAATAATCTTTGAAGGATGGTATAACCGCAATGCAGCACCGTTGGACTAAGTGTATTAGTCTTGAAAGGAGATTATGTTGAAAAATCAAAATGAATTCAAACTACTCTGTAGTTTGTTTCTGCATCAGGCGATGAAGGTTTCAAATACTCGCGTGTTTGTGAAGTTATTCTCCACAAATGCATAGCTTGTAATGAATATCTTGCTCTAATAATATTGCATTTAGTCATAAAAAGTATGATAGTTAAAACTGAGCATTTTCAACTAATATTAAACACATTAGACCATAATTTTCATATCTTATACTTACAGACCTACAGATCAAAGGAACAGAAACTGACTCATATTATTTAGAAGGTTTAAAAACCATTATCAACGATGGAATTATAACAAATCTAGTAGATTAATGCCTCTTTATTCGGCGACCTTTAACAGTTAACCATTAAAGTACAGCAAAACAGGTTTCATTTTACGTTCCTCTGACACTGACTACCAATGTTTTCAACATACCAGACCGCGAAGTACACATACGGGCCACTGAATTATAAATTTTTATTTAATACTGTGTTGGACCTCCTTTACCCCGAATTACATTGCATATGCGGTTTGGCACAGATCCCACAAGGCGTTCGATTGCATCTGCGTATACAACATACCAGGTGTTCATCAACAGTCCTTTAACTGGCTCGGATTTAGTGGAAGAGGCCTTTGCTCCCGGATCTGTTTTTCTAACAGGTCTCATGCATTCTCAATGGGATGGTGGAAGTCGCCGTCGTGCTCTGTGAACCACCTCTGAACAATTCGTGCGCGATGGACAGTACCATTGTCGTCCATGAAACAACTGTCACCTGCTGGATAAAAAGTGAACTTTGCAGGATGGACATGATCGGCAACGATCTTCAGATATTCAATGGAGAACATCCAACCTTCTAGCACTATCAGGGGACCCGTTCTGTACCATACCTCACACAATGACACCACCTCCAGAACTTCGAGTTGTGTTTAGGAATAGCTCGGTTCACTGCTTCATAAGACTGCCACCAAACTCTGTCTACTGTTGGTACAGAACAAGGTGAACTAGTCTTCCAGTGTCCACTCACGGTGTTCTTGACACCACTGTAGACAAACGTTCGTTCTCAGAAAAAATCAGTGGTTTCCGTATAGTTTCCGTAATTCTTTTCAATTCCCTGCGCACAGTTCGGCGAGATATGGATCGGGAACAGCCTTCATTAAATGCTTCGGTCAGTTGCTGCACACAGGAAGTTTAGCTTGTCCGAACAGTCCTTCTCAGATGACAGCGATCTCGTTCCTGACAGATACTATTAGGACCACAGTTACGCCTCTTAGACAAGAAATGCGAGTTATTTTGCCACTGATTAAAAACCCAAGATATCTCACCTTTTGAGAAACCAGTCAGCCTGTTTTCAAAATTCTGGCTCCAGCCAGATGGCACCAACAATCAGCCCTTTATCGAATTCCGAAAGATGTTTGTTTTTCTCATTGTGATTAACACTATTGACGATTACTAATCAGCAGCATTCTTAAATACGCGTGATCACGTGTTCCTTGGAACACGTGATGACGCGTGTAGCCTATTATTTTGCATATAAGCTGCGTTAGTGATATTTACATAAAGGTTTCTAATTCTGTGGCCGGTACGTGTACATCGCAAGTTGAAATTCTCTTTTCGTTCTGACTACAAATTAAAGAAACTAACAAAGCATGGTACAAAGGCAATTTCGAAGAAGCTACCAAAAAAGAGTGAGATAATGACGAAAATAAAACAAAAGACAATTTTAATTTTATTGTAAATATATATTATTAGTTGCATGTAGATTTGTGCTGAAAATATAGTTTCATTATTTAATTAAATATTTTTGTATTGGATATAATACTATTAACTGAAAAAAGTTTAAATTCCCACTGCAAACTTCGTATTCAGCTTCACGTTAGAGGAAAGATTGGCACAAAAATGAAAGTTGCGAATATTAATAGGTGGTAGCTGACTGTCACTATCAGGTGTGAGATCATTACCCTCCTAATAGAGGCTTAAATTGGGACTTGAAAAAAAAGTCCCACTTTTGGTTTCTGCATAGTCTAGAAAGCAAAAAATAAATATATTAAATTATGAAATAGTAAATCCATCTCTGATTCTACAAAGAGACAGGATCAAACTAGTGAACCATGGCAACAGAAGAAAAAATATACTGTCATAAAACTAAGACACAAGATATATAAAAGAGCATAAATATATCCTGCAATAAATATGGCGAACACTCAAGCAGATAAACTGCAACGGACAAAAAAAAAGGAAAAAAAGCGATTATCACCGTAATGAACTTTTGAAGTGTGATCATAATTCTAATAAATCGTTGAAATTTGTAACCTATATACTTGGTAAAGATAGACCAATAATTCCATAACTTAGCAATGATAACAGCAATCATATAAACAGCGAAAGAAATTGAGAAGTTAAATTTAATAATTAAAAAATCAATGAATTTTGTTAATAATGCAAATAACCCATTAGCAAACTGCTTTGCCAAAAAAAAGACACGAACCATATACTTCTCTGTTTGTGAGAATTTAATCTGGAATACTTTAATGAACTTCATGATTAGCACTAAAAGAGTCTTGCCTTCTCCCTTGTGGAGAATAAAGGCGTCAGAAGATTTTTTTTGGATTTTCAAAACTCTCCGACTAGGGACCTCGATGGTGTAAACATCGTAAACACTAGAGTATTGAATTGCTTTGGCTTCTATTTTTAATTTATCGCCGATGACTGGCGCGTTTCCAAAAGAATGTAAGAAAGTAATGATAATAAGCCTTCTTAACTTTTTAATGCATGGATGTAAAAGAACCATCTTTAAATTTATACACAGATCACCCTTGTTTTTCTCTAAAATATAGCGGAATTAGTAAAAGTTAGACTAATACAATTTCTAGAAGAATCCTTCAACCTTCTCCAAGAATAAGTTTGTAATATCCGAGAGAAACTAAGTAGGAAGAAACTAAGTAGTACAGGACAGGCATTCCTGAACTTCGCAAACTCGATTTATACCTCTCAAGATGAACATAAACTAAATTTAGAAATTTTTACATAACCCACCTTTCAACACAGTATCTTATGATATTTTAATAGATAAATGGAGGCTATATGTGACACGTTTAAAACGATCTTCTTATATAGCTCAGCTTTCAACGCATTATCTCATGATATTTTAATTTCAAAAATGGAGACTATATTTAATCAAAAAAAAAAAAAAAAATCAGCTAACGCCTTTTTATTCCCGTATACGGGAGTAGGCGAGGCCATTTAGCCCTATCTAACTTTTGGAGACTGAGTGGGCAGTTCAATCTCCACTGGTACCCAATCAGAGACAGATGGCCCAAGGCTATCACTAATTAAGCGGTACGCAGTGAAGAGAGACGGCTCAAATGTGCCGCCATCTCGTGGTCCCTAACACTAACACAAATATATTTTAATGTCTGAAATAATGTGGGTTCTACGGTCGATTTTCTTGAGTTTACAGGACGAAAAACCCGAGTTTCCGGGAGGAAAAACCTGCTTGCCCGTGCCAGAGATCGACTAACTCGGGAACCGGTCGAAAAAAGGCTTAGAAAAATTTCCTCTAGTCGCTGACTAGACTCGAAACCAAGACTTCCTTCGTGCGGCCAAGCGCGGTGGTGTGCAAACGCCACATCCACTGAGCTACACAGACTATATTTAATAGGTTTCAAAATAGGTGTAAAAATAATGATGATGTTTGATTTTTCCAACCAAAGAGCATCGTCGAAAACGACTGAAATATGAAGTCTCGAATATAATTGAAAATGTAAAAATAATTCAAATTGTAATTTCATGGAGATGGAAAATTGAATACCATGGCTACTAACTGATGGTGGACTAAGCTGGAAAAAGCACATTAGAGAAGTGTGTAATACGGAAAGATATATGTTATCTAGAGTTTTCCTTTTTGAAAAAAAATAATTGTGATAATGTTAAGAGCCTTATAAGTCATTAAAAAGAGTAATTGAAAACGGAGACAGTTGCATGAGGAATATAAAACTCAAGCTGTGGAAGTGACTGCTATAACAAGGGAGGAAAATTAGCATCAGAATATGAGAGGAGACCAGATCTACGGAAGGAAAATTCCAAGGAGTTCTTTTGTTAGGAGAAGAAATGATTGTGGACAGATGACGTTACTAGCTCGTATTTCATGCTGGTGACTATTCTTAGATGGTATAGAGGATTGAAGGATTAGTAGTAGTAGATGAAGGGGATGCATTTAGAATACTAAGCTTGTTAGCCAGGCAATTCGTCACACATTTTAAGGGAATACATACTAATGAAATGACAATACTATTAACTGTTTAAGTCTTATAATTGGAAGACCCTCTCCAAAAGACAGGAGGAGAGCAAATAGTGCAATTGCGTAAAGGTAGCGAAATAATAAAGACAGCATTACTAAGAAGCTGTATATAGATGTGGGAAGAAGAAGAAGAAGAAGCTAATATACTAATGGATATAACTGATCTTCATGGATTTGTTAAGGTTTCTAAAATGCACTTTAACGCCCGCGACCTTCCCGAGTATCCTTGGATTTTGTAACCACAGTTCTGGGATATGGTGGTTAGCCCTATGCGTATAATGGTTCTTTGTATGTAAATTGCACTCCTGATTGGGTTTCCTGAAGAACATTGTGAAATGAAAAACCTGCGTTTCCAGGAGTAAAATGTATGAGACAGTCTAACTCACCGTCACTTGAAAAGCTCTGACAAAAGTACTTCACGTCCAGATGGGATTCGAACGCAGGTCTCTTCAACCATAGGGCTTCATCTATACATCTACGGAGGCTCTAGTCATATGTTCTCCGTTTATAATAAAGTAACACAGGTGGTTGATGAAGGCAAGCCTTACACAGTATTGAAATTTCTCTGCAAAAAAAAATAATTTTTTGCAAAAGCATTTGACAAGTTGGTATTTAAATCAACATATGGGTTTATATATCAGGCTAATGGATTGACTGGCAGCTGAGTCTGACTGATATCGGAATTATTGTTGTTGTTGTTCCGTAGAGGTGATAATATCAGAGCTCAGTTATGGGGCAATTACTCTTCGACATTTATATCAATATTTTTACTGGAAATATACTTTAGGGAAATATTCAGTTGATTATATAAAGCTGGGAAGGATTTTTCGTTATAGTGGCGATGTTGCAGTACTTCCAAAGATTTGGATAAGCTAGAAATGTGAGTAAATGAATTGGAATAGCGGTTTAACATGCCAAGTGTAACGTTTTATATTGGAGGATACGAAACTTCAGAGAGAATCAGCAAAGACAATTAACAAAAATCAATTCAGGAATGTGGAATGTTAGAATTTGAGGATAGACTAAGGGCAGGTACAAGTATTTTGCAAAGTGTGGTAAATAGAATACGAAATGCTGGTAGTGATGTGACTAAGATATTTACGCTGATGAAAGGTAGTTGCGGAATGGAAAATGAAGAGATGTTTGAAATGATAGAATTTTTTTTTTTTGCATTTGACGCAAAAAAAAAAAAAAACAGTGCCTGAGAGGGTAAGTGGAGTGGAGTTAATAAATGTGTTTTGGTTATTCTAGCTTCCTTCTTAAAATAATCACTAAAAACCTTATGTTTATTGTTTTCCAAAATAAATAGAAACAGTAGCATCTCATCCTCGTCATTAAAAGTTTTTCTTAGCCAACTTGGCAGGTCGAATGGTTAGTGTATCTGCACTCCAACCAATAGGCTGTGGGTTCATTCTGTTATGGGCTGCGTCGTCCGTTTTTTAAAGATCACCAACCTGCTTATTAGAAGCTTGAAGTAGCTTGAAAAAGCTACCTGAAAGAAGCTGCACTTTGAAGTACGAATACTTTCTAGAATGCGAAGTTAATAACTTTTCAGTCGAAGATGAATTAGCCAGTTTCATGCGGAACTAGCAGGGATTTTGTTCATGGAAACTAGGGCATTTCATCTATCAAAGCAGACAAAGAAATATCATACATTAGAGTCAAAATCGCTTTCGTATTAATTCCAATTAACACAAGAACGTAACATTCGATAGTTGTAGTACTTAATAATTTTTCTGTTTCTTTTTATTTCATTATTATTTTTTGTATGGTCGTGCGTGTCTCGGATAACCAAGATCATAGTGCTACAAGTTGAATACCTTGATTTAAATCTTATAATTACTAAACAAAATATTTAAAATATTCTACCTTAATTCACTTTGTTCAGGCTAAAATAGTCAGGTTCCATCTTGTGATTTTTTTATAAATTCACTCAGAAATCCATTCTTTGCTAACGACAGTACTCAATCAGTACTTGTCATCATTAAATAGGTTAACCGTTGCTTACCGTTGGCAATTACTAATTGATTGATGAGCGGCCTTTATGAGCCACTCTCAAATCTGAGCTCTTAATAATGGCATAAGACAACTTGGAATGAAAGAATAGTTCACGTTGTTAAATGCTAAATTGTATTCACGCAGTTGAGCATAAATAAGGAAAATATATTACACTTAGAAAAGAAATTCATTTGAACCATTGTTTACGTTTTGCTGATTCACAGTCTACATCAGCAGATGGTAAACAAACCTCATTAATATACTTGCAATGTTTAAATGAAACACTGTGGAGATTCTCTACAATGTTTCTTTATTTTCATAATTATTTCAGAGGCTAAGAAAACGCTGTTAAAGTGATGAATTTAAACACAGTTTAAATTTTTGGTATACTATTTACATGGTTTATTAACATAACAGAATGCCTCAAATTATGATTTATATTAAGTGCAAAATACGAATAAATATACGTAATAATGCAGAGGGCGCCAACAATTATGCAAAGACCTACGTATTTCGCGAATCCTTTATTTTCAAAAACTCGATACATCATTAGTCTATCTCCGGGCAGATTTACAGGTACTACTTTCCTGATAGGTACGCAAGCCGATTCCTATATCAAAATAGCTTTCAGTTCTTGTAGCGTCCGAGAGGCTGTAAGGCCTATTGTCCTAGAGGTTATTATCCTTTTGTGTTTAGATGTAAGGCTATTATTCTTCTTATTCTGTTTCAGGAATCTTTTTATTCTGTTTCAGGAATAAGGCTATTTATTATTCCTTCTTTTATGTTTCATTCATATTTTTCAGACGCTATTAATCTGGCAATGGCTAAAAATTTCATTCTACAACTGTAAAGTGTAGAATGAAATGTAAATCAAATGATTGATTTACATTTCTTTCTTTCGTTCTTTTTTTTTCCTTGAAAGGCGGTAAGGGCCGCACATAACAATACTTGCTGTGTTGAGAAAGACACAGACGAATAGCGCTGAACTAGTTGTTCCTTTTTTCTATAATATCATGATCGAATTGCTTTTAGATCTGGGTTGCATTTCTGATCGCCTGGATTTAAGGATGATGTGGAAAGAGAGTAGAAAGTGCACAAGGTGATATCAGTTCTGATGTCACTTTAGCATATGAAGTATGTACTGTATATGAAGTACGCATGTAGTATATGACACGACGAATGTTTAACGTCACAATAGTAATGCTTCCAATATTGCTGGCTGTAAAAAGTGGTTTCAGCTCTCAAGGGCTTCTATAAAAGTATTTATTATTATTATTATTATTATTATTATTATTATTATTATTATTATTATTATTATTATTATTATTATTAAGACAGACCTCCAGGGAGTCAGAGACTCATCGAGGGAGGCCACATATTGCACACACCAGCTATTATTCTTGAATTCATTCAGACTGCTTGCACTCACAACATCCAATGACAATTCATTCCAATCACGCACCACCCTCTCAGAGAAAAATCTATCCCTCACCCTTCTTGGTGGCTTTCTTTCTCAGCTTCCAAGGATGCCCTCTCGTCCTTCCCCCACCCTCCATAAATTGAAAAATTTAATTAACTGAAATCCTGTATGACCCTTTCAGAAGTTTGTAAGTCTCAATAATATCACCCCTCTTTCTCGTGTTTGCTAGTGTCTGCAGTCTGCAAATTCTCAATCTGTCTTCATAATCAGATTCCCGAATCCTGATATCATTTTTTACACTCTCCTTTGTACTCTCTCCACTGTATCAGAAGCCCCACGGAAACCAGGAGACCAGACCTGCACACAGTAGTCCAAGTGAGGTCTTCTCAAGGCCTTGTAAAGAGGAAAAATAATATCTTTATCTTTACACGTGAAAGTTCGTTTCAGCATTACAATTATCTTTTGAGATATATTTGCAATTTTTGTTACCTGGCCTCTGAACTTCAACTTCCTATCCATTAATACCCCAAGATCCCTAGCCTCATCAGTTTCTTCTAGCCTAATCCCACCAATATAATACGACATTGGATATCTAATCACGCCGATGTGAATGACTTTACATTTACTGACATTGAACTGACACCCATTTTCCCATGCCCACAGTTCCAGCCTATTCGAATCATATTGTATTATCATATCCTATTCAAATCGTCATATTTTATTTATTTAATTTTAGTATACAGAGAGACATCGCTGGATTTTATAAACAGTTTAGTCAAGTACCTTTGCCAAAATCCTTTAGGGTGAACTATCTTAAGAGAAATTCAAAATTACAATAAAATCAGTTTTCGTAAAATATAATTAATAATTCGTTTTTACTTCATATATATTATACAGCAATGAATGAGTGTTGAGAAAGAAATAAAATATAACGAAATTCAAAAACTGAATTCAAATTTTATGTTGTGTCGCCAAAAAACAGCTTTAAATTAAAAAAAAATTTCATTTACAAACAACAATTTTTTTCCAAATGCCTTTAGGAAAAGCAAAATTTGTTTTAATTTATATATAACTTCCAAAACTATTAATAAATTAAAGTCTTAATTCTGTATGTTAGTCAAGTAAATAATAGTTTAATATCCGACGTTTCACTGACTGATATCCGTCAGCATTTTCAAAGGAATACACTGGTAAGCAATAAAAAGTAACAAAAACTAGGAAACTAACCGACAATTCTAAAAATTAAATAAAGTTATCACTGTGCATGATACAATACGCGTGTCAAGTACAACGTTTTATTTGTTGAGATATTTATTGTAATTTTCATGAAAGTTCATTTCTTTTTGGTTAAATGATCTGATTAGCGTTTTCCATATATTCTGGTAGGATTAGGCCTTGATTTTTATTTAAGTTACCTGTTGAAGGGGCGACTGTAGCAGTTTCTTTGAATGTTCTGGAAAGGTAGTTCTCTTCTATGTAGGGCATATGACTCATATCCCATTCAATATTATGGTTGGTAGAGGAGAAGTGGGAAGAAAGGCCTGATCTACCTTCTCTGTTATTCCTTACATAGCCTATGTGTTCTTTTTTCTTGTATCAAGAATCAAGACCTAATCTTACCAGAGATATGGAAAACTCTAATCAGATCATTTAACCAAAAAGAAATGAACGTTCATGAAAATTACAATAAATATCTCAACAAATAAAACGTTGTACTTGCGACACGCGTATTGTATCACGCACAGTGATAAGTTTATTTAATTTTTAGATTTGTCGGTTAGTTTCCTAGTTTTTGTTACTTTCTATTGCTTACCAGTGTATCCCTGAAAATGCTGACAGATATTAGTCATGAAACATGTCGGATATTAAACTATTATTTACTTGACTAACATACAGAATTAAGTCTTTAATTTATTAATACTAGTTTCCAAAACTATTGTTATTACTTAGTTATTCTGTTGATTTACTAGCAGATCACAAGAAGAAATTTAAGTTATTTCCTGAAGACTTAGACTCCTGAAGACATCCTAACCACCCTTGATATATAATATATAATAAAGAACAATTGAATTTGAAAGCTTGGTATTACCTTTATGGAATATACGTTTTTTGCTTGAAATAAAATTCCTTCAATTTACACTCTGTACAAATTATACCTGAATGCATTGGGTTTATTTATTTCAAATAGCATTAAAATAAAAGGCTCATTCACAATCCAGAACATAAAACGGGATAAGAATAAAAAGTGTTCATGATGTAAGCTCCAGTAGCAAGAGTGTTGTGTCCCAATTTACGATTTCTACTCTAATCTTACAAATTCCTTTTATCTATATTCTTCTAACTTCTATGCCCGAGATTTTTACCAAAACTTACACCAATATCTAAGTTATTGCTCCCCGTAGTACCCCTAATATTTGTATTTATACTGCACCTTTTGGGATATTTAGTTTAGGATATTTCATACATAAACAAGGAGAAAGAACTCAAATATATCTGAAAGTGTAACTATTGCAGTCGTGACACTTAACTCGATTCTCAACTTAAATTTTCCGCGTGACTAAGTACAATATTTTCAAGTGGTTATCAACTGCACCATTTATGTTGTCATGAATAGGGAGAAAGTCAATCTCGAATATATCTCTTAGTATTTAAATATTATTGCAGTCGTGACTCTTAATCTCTTTCCTCAACATTAAATTTCCCGCGTGATTAGGTACGATGATTTTAAGCGGTGCATTGGATTAGCAACATCAGACAACTCTTTTATCATTGAACAAAGGGTTTATTAAGTTTCTAAACATGGTACAATTCAAATACTAAACTAAAATACTTATAGACTAACATTAAATTATTACAAGCAATATGGCTATTTGTGATTATGCCGCCATACACATTAATTCATAAATTCACCTGATGTGAACAAATTAGATCAATTCACACTATCTGATTATTCATACTGAAGTAGATTAACAAATCATTCACTGCTAACACATACTTGTGACATTTCAATTATTTTATACATTACATTAGGCATTCAATTCTTAGGATATGTAATTACTAATTCACACTATTCCGTTGTACCGTTATTTGCACTAACACACAATTATGTCATTTAATTATCTTGTGCAATATAACAGACATGAAAAAATACCTTAGGACTCTTAATAATTCACAAATCTTTAACACTAGTCAATCTACACATAACACATTCTATCATATACTAAAGTCCTAGTATAACTTCAACAGTTCTATATTGGAATCACGATACTTTTCACAGACACATTTCTAGCTAACATAGGTTATGATTTACAGTACCTTTCTTGAGCTTTTCGTATGGGCCTTTATTCTTTTCCAAACGAACCTCTGGTATAATTTCTCGTAACTCTGAAATACTTTAACACACATATGTTTGCTCTACTATTAGCAACGAGGACATCGATCTCTTTACAGCTTTCTGCTTTGCGAAGTTATCACTAACGTCGAAACGAAGATCTCTCCTCTTCTAGGACTCTATGGCAATTTTTCCTTTGCTTCCTACTCGGGAAAACGGGAATCGAAATCCCGCTCACTTTCGTTTCCGTGTTGTGATGAGGAGATATCACCCCTGTCGCCACTCAGGAAAACCCCGTGAACTCCACCAGAACCAAAACCAAACTCCAAGGCCAAAAGCGACTATCCAAAAAAGAGTCCCCTCTGGGGGGTTACCAACCCTTTTATAGCTGCTTCCCTAACGGCACCTTTTCTTACTTCCTTTCTCCTCCTTCTACTTGTTTTTTTATCATCGACCAATTAGGGTGGCGTTTTCCCACCAAACGTCATTTGATCGGCAAGCCTGTTTTCAATGTTTCAATCCGGGGATCGGCCCTAAGCGATAGCTTTGCTTTTCTTGTGCTAGCCTGACTTAATCCCCTTTCAAACTTTTTCTATGAATTCTACTTAATAACTTAATCTCTCACATAACGTATTTTATGACTCACCCCTTTCTACTTATTTACTTAACTCTCTTATTTTTAATCGTATTACAATAATAATCTATACTTTCCTTTGTTAGCTACTTATTTAGTTAGAATTCCTTATTTTAAGTCATATTACAATATTAATACATTCCTTCCTTTATCAGCTACTTTAACAACAACCTTTACATTTTATACATATTACTGGATGCAAGAAATTTTCCATTAAATGATTCATTCTTTTATGCAGGGGTTTTAATTTATGATATTTATTCTTCATGTTACACCATGATGGCTGAGAATACTATATTCCTACGATATCAGGTGTAACAAGAGAACTTAAGCCAGAAGAAGAAGTGATGTGAGAAAAGAGAGAATGAAAAAAAAGACTATACATTCCAATTAGGTAAAGTGCCAACACTCAAGAAAATTAAAAAAAAAATGGAAAGAACTTTGCATTTATCGCGAGTATAACAAAATACGCACGAAGTCTTCAGAGACCACACGTTTCCATCAAGAAATTTTATTTGGCGAAAGAAGAGATATCATAAGTGGTTTTAAAATCTCGGATACAGTTCGAGTGTCTAAGGTATACGCACATAGTAAATATGGAAATTTATGATCTGGTATGTCCCTGACAGTTGATTTACGAGATGCATTCCAAAAGTACGGCAAACACAGTGCATACATTACTTATAGAATAGGGATTCGAAGCGATCGCCTTTAAACGCCTGGCTTCCTATCCCCTTCCCAACTGATGATGTGCGTCCACTGTCTTTGTACGTCGAAAACAGAGCTCTGAATGAAGAATAATATCATTTAGTACTTCAGCTAGACTCGAATCTTTTGTACGTCGTAAAAAAAGACATCGTTGCATCTGATTTTGTTTTCGAAAAAATCTTCTAAGGTGTTAGATCAGATGAGTAGAAAGGTGGCGGAGGATTGTTACCTCTAATGTTTGCCAGTAATAACTCAAATAAGGCGAAGTGTTTGGCGCATTGTCATGTTGAAGAATGGTCTAAAATGGCCGATTCGTTTAGCCGAAGTCTGAGACAAGAATAATTTCTCATTTGTATGCATGGCCACTGTTATTCTTAATTCAAGTTTTACTAAGGACTTCGTCACCATACGATTGTCTTAATATTTAACAGAATTGTTATTTGTTGTTGTTTTTCTGATAATTACTACGCAAACTTTTGCACTTGATAATCCGTTGTGAATGTACGCAAGAAACGTCTTAAGCAATCTGCACTAATAACTCACTAAGACGTCAAAGACATTTAGTTCGAGTGGTGACCATCCATTCCGGTAAAATAGGCAATTAAGATAAGATCCAGAAACTTTAGGATTTCATTTTGATTTATCCTTGTTATTCCTAGTGAAATCGAACACTGTATTTCTTAAAGTTTTTCTCAGTTTCTAATACTTTTGCCACTTCTATACACATATGTTTTTATCGTCAGATTGAATGTAACTTGGAAAATTTGTCTCTTTACATATTTAAGAGCGATGTTTGACGCTTTTCCTTACTATTACTTTCATTATTTTTCCCTGGTGAGAGAATAAATTCGTGTCATCCGACGATTTTTATCTGAGAAAATAGGCGGAGATAGCGAGGCAGTATTTTTAGGTTCAAACTGTTTAACCGAGATACTAGCATAAATATGCAAGCGTCTTCTATTTTCCCATCACGGTGGAAAGATTAATGACTCGCATTAAGCTGCTCTGGATTTTTTCTATCTCTTGGTAAAGACAGCAGCCAGAAGACGCAGATGCAAGCAAAAAGAGATAATGACCCTAACAACGGCTAAATGAGGGTTTTGTAACGCGATAGATACAATTAAACCGAGCTAGGAGGGGTTATTACGAACACTAGTACCAGTCGGACATGGCAGAGTTTACCATAAATTGGTTGTTATTAAAAAGGACCAAGAAGCAATTGCCCGCGTAATTTCCTCTAAAATAATTGAACGGATGTGGTGAAAGGTTTCGTCAATCAAGCAGTTTTAAGTTTCATTGCATGTTATTGCATGTTTATAAACATGCAATAAGTCGTTCAAAAAATAACGGGAGTGAAACTATCAAGTTCATTGCATGTTAATATTTGGTGGTTTGCTTTGTTTGATGGAGTACATTGGATGTCTCAGTGTATTTGTATTCCCACGAGGACAATCGGACGAATTCTTTGGAGTTTCAGGAGAGTGTTCTAAAGTGGTTCCAGTAGTCATATTAATATTTCGTAACAATTAAAAATTTTATGGATTATTACTTTATATGGAATTAAAGATTTTAAACATTTCTTTTGTATTTAAATAACTACAAGGAAGTTATTTAAATCTCAATAGGCTTCAGTAAGTCATGAAAAAAAGGTAAATTAAAATTATTATTACTAAATTTCTGAGAAGTTACGATATATTACAAGAGTTGAAGATCACAGTTTCGTAATCTATTCGTAGTGCAGTTGGGAAGATTTATACGGAGTTTGTAACTGAAAGTGAGTTAGCTGATTTTATGCGGAGGTAGCAGGTATTTCTCTTTCATGAAACTCGAGTTTTTCATCTAGCATATCACATCCGCCAGAGAAAACACGCAATTAACAGACAAATACTGTTATTGGGTAAATAGCGCAGTGTGTGTGTGTGTGTGTGTGTGTGTGTGTGTGTGTGTGTGTGTGTGTGTGTGTGTGTGTGTGTGTGTGTGTGTGTGTGTGTGTGTGTAGATGGTGGATTCTATAGTGCATTAGTTGGCGGTAGATAGTGTCGCGTAGATGGTAGAGTGCGTAGCGTGTAGATGGTGGATTAAGTATTATTATTAGGTAACACCTCCATGGTCCGCGCGGTTAGCCTAGTGGCTGTGCGCTTCGCAACCATATGCTTGGGGAAGGAGTGTCCTAGGTTCGATTCTCGTCACCGACGTTAGGAGCTTAAGGATCTTCCTCAGCCATAGCCAAGTTAGCCGGTCTTGGGCGTGGATAGCAGGGTTTTCCCCCCACTTTATCTAGGGTTTTTCACCCCGTAAGCAGGCAAACCGGCCCAGTGAACACACACGGATTACAGTCAGGAATTCCACCCTTAAGGGATGCAGCAAGGAGTGACAATCCGGTCGCATTAATTTCTTCGTGAGCCCCTCGTTAGAGGGCCTACCTAAAGAGATGGATGAGATCAATCAATCAATCAACACCTTAATGGAATACAAGAACTCATCGAAGGAAGGGCACTCTAAGCCTCACAACTAGTCCTTGGATTCCACGGAGGTAATAATAATAGTAATGATAATGCCTTAAGTGAGAACAAAGTGCTCAGTTTTTCATCCTTAATACGCTAATTTGCTAGCGAGTTTTGGAAAAATCTGCTACCAAGATTAGTGAAATAATTAGCAATTAGTTAACTGTCTTTACGTGGAATCAAGTGATAGATGGTTTTCGTGTCCTAGTGTGAGATCAATATGTCGCTTAGGAAGATCAGACATGATTTAACAAAGTTCTATGTTTGGTCTCTAGAGCAGGAGGAACCAGGAATTTTGGACTAAGGATTTTAACTGACTTTTAGTCCAAAATATACTGTAGGTTTCCAACCTTGAATGGGTGATATTAGCATATATAAAATAAAATAAATAACATAAATAAAATAAAAAAGAGTTCCAAAGAAAATAAGGAAAAAATTTAGAAATTCCTATGAAATCTTTAAGTGGAAGTTTCAGTGAAAATTAAAAATAAATATCATAGAAAAACTGAAGTTAATTGACGAAACGTATGAATTTTTCATGAAACAATTTTACATAATTATATGCTTAGTCATACAACTTAGAAAAAAAATCGAGAAAGTGAGACGGAAGTAATTAAGAATTCATTCTGTTACCAACAATCGAAAAGATGAAGGCACCTCTTTACTGTTTTTTCCTTTTAATGGTCAGCATCCATTTCGGAAATAATAATACGAAATACTGTTTTGCTATTATTTATGCAGAATGTTTCAGTTGCTTATTTTGTAATTTAATCTCGGTGATAAAAATGAAGCAACTGGGAAATCTTGTTCATGATTAATATCTGAAGAGAAATCACCTAACAATGTCCTTGAAGAGATCGTTAACCTTTTCGCAAGAATCTAATTTCTCGGATGCTTTTGACAGACAGTAGCATTTTTGAAACCCATCACAATCACGCATTACTGAATTCTAATTTAGTGTTAATTATAGCTTGCATGGGCTCGAAATGAAGAATGTTTGATTCTGTTGGGTTTGGTAAACTCTCATCATCCATAATCCATCATCTTAGACGTTTTTTGTCCTATAATTTAGCAGTCACGATAAGGACCAATCCTCTCGATTGATATTCTTTTAAGCAAGTTATTTTTCCCTGAAAAAAACCATTGCATCTCTTTTAAACATACAACACGATGAATATTTCTAATAAACGCCAGTTTATTAGAAATATTCACCAAAGAGATAGCGGGATCACTACCGGCCTTGGGAAACATGAGCTGCTATTTTATGGTAGGCTGATAATATGAAAGTGACTGTGTTTATTAAGGTGCATTCACCTTCTGTTTAAGATGCTGATAGTTGTCTTCCCACATCACGTATGCTGTCGAGCGTCTTGTCACTCAGGAAAGTTCGTCAGCTGACTGTAAGGACTTTCGTAATTTCCCCTTGGTTGGTGGAGCATCGATCTGCAGGTTCTAAACGTGGTGACTTTTCTAAGGAATTAGTCGTCGGGAAGTATTGGGAAATAGTTGCTGTATCGTTTGTTTTAGGTCGATAAACCCAAACATTCTATAGTTGAAGTTCAATTCATTACGGAATTTGAAAGGGAATTTTTGGAAGACCAAACTTAATCATTAGTTACGGCAAGCTTAACATTGACCAACTTTATAACAGTTGCTATTTATATACGTTGATTCCACTTTCTTGTTTGACATCATCACTTAGTAACTCTTTACGGTGAAACGATTGACACGAAATTATGAAGAGAGAATCGTGAAATTAAGCCAACATACTCCACCGAAGGTACACGTGAAGTCGACGACACAAGCCAAGCCAATTACCACATATGATCTTTCAGTTCATAAATGATAGAGGTGGGAAAGTAATGGAAAGAATAAAAAAATGTTTCCTTTCTATGACTTTAAGGAATTTTCTGAGTTACACAGACAGGAAAAAAGAGTGGTTATGATTACGGAATTATCCCCAAACCTAGTTTACCCATAATATTTTTCACAAAACATGTGATATTGGGAAACGATAAACAAGACGTATGCAAAAAAGACAAGATACAAATGTGCATGAAACAGCAAAAATTTAATAACAGACAATATGGAGTGTAGCAAGAAATATTTGGGAATACAGTTTCACTGTTGGATGTTCGATCTTCGTATGAGAAGTGGAAATATTTTTAACCTCGCATCGTATTCAGCTAATTCACATTGAACTGAAAAGCCTTTAATAGTTCACGTTCTAGACCGGATTCGAATCCAGTTCTTTTCCAGTGATATAAAACGGGAGAGTTTTACACATTCGATCACGGATGCAGCCAAATAGGTTTAAAAACATTAAGTCTCTAATCAAAATCTAAAAAAAAAAAAAATTATCTGTTATTCAAACGTATGCGAGAAAAATTGTAAATCAGTGTGCTGAAGAATGTTGAAACCATTTCCAATGTTATTTAGGTAGTAGGTGATTTTTACTAGCTAAGGTAATGCCATCATGCTCACTTGAACATCAGTATAAATCCCCAGATTGGAGTTCCGCACTTAGCTCATAAACTCCAGTCTAAAGACTTCACGTGCACATTTCTAGTAGTGTGGTTTATAAATCTTTTTAGTGCATCAAAAATCAAATTGGGTTCAAATGAGAAGTATTGAATCTGGTTTCTGCAAAGTGCTTATTATCTCATTTAAAAAGTGCATTCTATTTGTTCTTTTTTCTGTCATTTAAATGAAGTAGATATAAAAATAAATAGCCCTACGTAGGTCATAGCTAGATAACATTATCTGAAAAAAGTCACTTAAGTAAAAGAATTTAAACATCAACCGTATCACTCCACCCACGATCTGAAAGTTGGGACTTAAAAACTTTTACAGTAACCGTAATAACTTTTATCTGTCATTCCAAGCTGGTCACAGTCACAATCATTACTTGATCTCTGCTTTTCTTTTACTTTCACTTTAAATTCGGCTGTCTTAATCTATTGAGCCGGTCTAGTTGGTCATCATTTACTCAGTTACCCGCATTTCACCGACATAAGTTGTGCAACAACAAATTTATTTACAGATGTTGATATATATCATACAAGGGGGAGGAGTAGACTAGAAGTCATTCGAAATTCTACCTATAGAGGCAGCACATGACGTTCCGCCACTATCACGTACTTCAATATGGAGAGAGAGAGAGAGAGAGAGAGATCGATTGTGAAAGTGGACAACGTAAAAAAAGAAAGAAAACGGGGCAAAAGAAATTGGAAAAGATCCCCGCGCTAGTGATTATGTCTGCTTAAATCCCAAGGACTTCAAGCAGGAAACAAAGAAAAACCATAGATTTTCGTTACTAAGGTAACCGTTGAACGTTTTTTTCTAGACACTTCAAAAGCGCGAGATGATGAAAAAAAAAAAAGAATACAACCACAATAACAAGATAGCTAATCGAAACACATTACGCTTAATCTGTTTCCCCTTTCTTATTTGTCAGTTGTCTAATTGGTTCTTTCTTTTGTTCGTTTTTGACCTGAGGGACTATGCGGTAAATTAGACTTGAATGAAACTCTGATGGCGAATAGAAGGGAAAAGAATAATCTTCCGTTGTCTGCAGGGGTTTGCATGGTCACGATTTCTCAAAAAACACCCTCACCTGAAACGATTTTTGAAGAATAGTTTACTGCTTTTATATTACAAGAAAGATAAACAACTCATTCTGACCCTTCCTTTCAAGGAATGTTTTAGAGGATATTTATTTATGATATTTGGTGTACACTTGTCTATGATGTCCCTTCCAGGTTGTTATATATAAAAATAAAGAAATATTCTGATCATTACGAACACATTTGGGAAAAACAAATGCTACCAGGAAATTTACCTTCGAGGTTATCGACCTTTTACCATCAATCAATGTGGTTCAAGTAATTTTGTAGCTTTTCCTCCTTTTATTTTGGGTATACATATCGATTTTTCCATCTTCAAACCCTAGAGAGAGAGAGAGAGAGAGAGAGAGGTTGCAGGCGAACACCTGGTCAATTGCAACCACTTTGACGGAAGCATCTAATCATGCAAGCAAAGCAGCATCGCGCCAATATCTTCAATCGGATGCTGCTCCCTCCGCGTGCGTTCTTTTAAACTATCACTCAAGAGTTGTCCATTATCTCTGCGAATAGCGAACACAACCGATATCTTAAAGAAAAGTAATTTAAACAACTTGAATGATATAGCGCAAAATATTTCTTACTATTAGATTTCCTTTACTCTGTATTATCTGGGAATGGTTTCTGTGCCATTCGATCTTTGCTGTAAAACGAACAATCGCCCCCCTCTCACCCCAAATATACCTAATCGATACAGCTGAAGAAATAGCAAACTATGCTGGGTGATCCAACAAGGAAACATTCCCTTACCATTCACTTTGTTTTCATAAACTCCACAGAAAGATCTCAACTGTTTAAGACGTACATGTGGGATTAGATTTCTGTAAAGAGAACTTTCAAAGCTAACAGATTCCAACCTTTCGTTGTTATCTGTTACAGTTTCCATTGTGGAATTCATGAACGAATTATCAAGATTTTTAAGGTCGTTTGGCATCATTTCCAAGAATGCTGATAAGACCTGAAAAAGAGGATCACAGTGTGCAATATGATTTCTTGGACAGCGCGATGTTAACTTTAAAAACGTTTTCGATATGCTTCCCCATATAAGTGAATTATCATAAAAGATAAGTGACTCATTGTGGCTAAGAAGCATCTGCTCTTTTATTATTTAGATGTGCACTCATGAGCCCAAACTTTACGCCCACTCAGCTTGATTCCGGCCATCAGACTACACTATTGGCCGGAAACAGGTGATGGTGGGATCCTAACATGGAGATTGTTCCTTTTGGACATTACTGGACCTCCTCATCCTCATTTAACAGACCTTGACTTCTAATTCCTACCTGGGGATTGTTTCGGACAAGGCATTCCCCTACATGGTGACATCGTGGCCCGATGCGTCTGGACTTTTCCACCAAGAAAACGCCCATATCACAAGGCTCACATCGGTCAATATATATATAAATATACAGTCGAGTCTCTTTTTATGCGGTAGATACGTTCCACAGAAAACCGCATATAAAAAAGCGCACAAAAAAGACGTATTTTACGTTGAAAAATCAGGGATACGTTCCATACTTTTCTAAAACCGCATAAAACCGAAGCAATGAATTAAAATAAACCTAAAATCGCATAAAAAAGTTTATAAAAATTCAGTAAAATAAGAATGCCTAAGTTTGTTTTACTTTATTCATTTATTCATTTTATTCATTCATTCATCAAATGAATAAAACTTTATTCATTTAATTTTATTGAAAATTACAATTTTTGTTTACATTTTGTCATCAGAATTATCGTCGCTATTAGACAACATTCGACAACGTTTGCGAACTGGTGCTAAACCAGTTTCATCACTAGAAGAGATAGTCAGCGCATCAGATCTGTATGGTAAAGGCAGTGGTTCTTCACAAACAGAATTAGTTTCACCCTCGTTCTGTGCTGATGTTTTTCTTCTGACAATGTAATCAGTGATTAAACTTTGCGATGATGATTTCACTAATTTTTTATACAGCCTCGCGATATTCAGACATGCAGTTCTTCAGCTCAAGGCTCGTTCAGAGTTTGTGTCATTAAGAAGAAAATGATTTTCCAACTTTGCACAGTTTAAGATCTTCTGAAATTATATTTGCAGTGAGGGGAACAGGTTTTTCTTCTGCTTCACTATCCTTTTCTGGATCTTCGACGATATCTAAAGTTAATCGATATCCAATAATATCATCGTCACTTAAGGCATTATCCACAAGCAATTCGTCAGCATCATCGTTCTGGATAAATGTATCAAAACCTTCTCCACCAATTTCCTGTGCCAAAGTAATGATTTCAGCTGATAATGTAGATGTTTGCATGGTTGCACTGTTTGCAACACATCCAGGCCAAGCTGCTTTCCAGCAGGCATTTAAAGTTTGTGGTCTTATTTCAGCGATAGTAGGTGCAACATGATTTGAGCAGTCCAAAATAGAATTTTTTTTTTCCGAACGTCAGTTACTGTTAATGATCCATTTTCTAGTTTATCAAATATAAATTGAAAAGTGTGCTTAACGTAATATTTTTTAAAAGTAGCAATTATGCCTTGATCTAATGGCTGAATAATGCTTGTTGTATTGGGTGGAAAAAAACACTACCTGCACATTTGTATGTTCTAAATGCGGATGATTTGGTGCATTGTCAACAATTAATAAAACTTTAAAATCGAGAGTTTTTTGCTTCATATGTTTCCACTTCTGATACAAAGCAATTATTGAACCATTCAGTAAATACAGCAGTTGTTACCCAGGCCTTTGTATTAGCCATCCAATGTACCGGTAGCTGTTTTTGATCTTTGCCTTTTAGAGCACGTGGTCTTTGAGATCGATTTACTAGCAGGGGTTTCAACATTCGCTTTTCTCATGCATTGCTACAAAGTAACAACGTTACTCGATCTTTGCTTGCTTTAAATCCACTTGCTTTTTTCTCAGACTTTGCGATGTAAATTTGACTAGACATTTTCTTCCAAAACAATCCTGTTTCGTCAGCGTTAAACACTTCATCGGGACAATATCCACCATCTTCAATAATTTTGGCTAACTTCTCGAAAACGTTTGGCTGCTTCTTCATCTGCTCTTGCAATCTCGCCTGTAATCTTCACGTTATGAAGTGCATTTCTTTTTAAAAACCCGGTTAACCGTCCTTTGCTAGCCGACAATTCTTTATCAGCCTGGGAAGCGGACGTAGACGGAACCAATTGCTTCATCTGTTCATAAAACCGATGCGCGTTTTGTTTAATTAAATAACCACTTATAGAAATTCTTCTTTGAGTTAATTCTTCAATCCAAATTACGAGCGCTGGTTCCGTTTGTTCTAATAAAGCATCTCTTGAGTACGATGATAATTTGGCACTTAGTTTGGTGTGCCAGAAATGACAAATTTTCTTATTGCGGCTTCATTCTTTTTAATTGCTCTTATAGTAGATTCACCTAAATTAAAATGTTTATTAATCGCCGTAGATCCCTCTCCTTTTGCTAACCGATCTAAAATTGCAATTTTCATTTCCAAAGAAAACGCTTTTGTTTGGTGCTTTTTTTCTTCATTGGGCCAAATTAAATGTTTAAAATAAAAATTAGCAAAATTTAGACTTTCCATAATGAAAAGACAAACACTTACTCACATGCAAAATTAAACTTCAAGGACACTGACACTTTACTCCAAAATGTGCTTCAACACGCTGTTCATTATGAACAACGGTACGTAAAAGTTTTGAAGTTATGCACCGCATGACTTCAAATCCGCATAAAAAAGATCCGCATAAAAAGAGACCCGAGTGTATATATATCGAAATACGAAATCTAAGCATTCGATTAGATTTCATACCCCCCTCCCCCCAAGTTGCCTAATGCTCCTGATTTGAATCCCGCAAACAGCTGTGGGATCATGCATAACGCAGCATCTTGTGGATACTAGAGATGCTTGACTCAGTCAGGACACGCCTTCTGTAATCTGGTGGAGTCAGTGCCAAGACAGATGCAGAAGGTTATCTCTGCCAAAGGGGGGCTTAACGCTATCGGTTAGGTATCCATAATGTTTTGGTTTATGAGTGTATATATAAATATATACAAGAGAAAAAGAAAGAGATTTTTAAGAGGCGAATGATACCCTTCTTTTTTTCTGATATTTCTTGATATGAATTTTATTCTGAACCACTCGTATCTTCCTATACCGCCTTCCATTTAGAATGCTTTGGATAATCTAGGAGATAATGACATTACTCCCCTATTTTTTTACCTTATTTACTTTTCTTAAAAGTAGGCTGACATAGCTGATAAATCTCTTTTCCAGATAACCATCTGGGAAAAAGTACGTATCCATTATTATCTAGTTAGGTATACTGCTTAGGATGTTATGGAAAATCCTGTAGACATTTATCAATACTACGCCGACTGCTGAGAGTTTTTTTTTCTTTCGAGCAATAACTGCAGTTGCAACATACACACCAATCGATCCCTTTCCTCTTGAAGAAAATGTTCGGATAAACAGCAAGGGTGCATTTTTTAAAGCTAAATGGAGTGTTTAATAACAACACACATATATTACCCCTCAAGCCCAGTTGTGTCAAGATGTGGATACAGACACGTTGGATGAAAACATGTAATCATCAACATGCCCATTAAGGTTCGGTTCTCGCATTTCAGGGACTACACAAATAATCTCTTTAATGGAAAGAAGAAATCTGTAACAATTTCAGTTCCTAGTAGTATTTTTCTCAGTCTGAAATAGAAGACTTGGGACTTTTAAACTTTGACAAGGCATCTCGGGTATCACTTCACTGCAACGGTTACCTAATCTGTATATACATCTGCAGGGTAATCTCGCAGTAACTAATGAACTTATGTTTGTCTGTTTCAAATTAATTTCACATATTTTTCCCATATCTTCCTTTTTCATTATGACTTTATTTATAAGTATTTTCACATATTCTGTTTATCGGATAATTTATATATATTTTCACGTAATCTCTCTTTCTGCATTTCGCTAGCACTGTTGGCATCAGTAAAAGAGTATCCATCCTCGTTATACATTCCCGGAGCGTCATTTCTTTCCCCTCTTTATTTAAATAGCCTCTGGCACAAGTTACAAATATTTGCGAGTGTCGGTGCCAAATCGATGTCAACAATCAACAAGTGTGATTTGTAAGAAAGCGTGCTTCATCCCACGTGATGTGCATTTTTAGAAATAATTTGAAAATGAGGCATCTTTAAAGATTGTTTTAAAAGTATCCATTTCAAAATAACTAATGTGATTTATATATCAAATTTATTAATAAAGTGGCCATTTTTACCGTAAAGCGGACGGAGAATAACAAATACAATACACCTTCAAAGTTCAGCATTATCAAGAGATCGTGTTAACAACGCGCTACTGTGTTGTATTCGCATTCAAAAATAATCATTTTCAAGGAGAAATCAAAATATAATGGCTGAAGAAACAAGATGGCAATAGTGGAATAAATCATATAGGTAATTTAAGACTGTGCTGATAGATGGCAGCAGTCGTGTGATTCCTATCAGTCATACCATATGGTAACATATGTGAATTTGACATCTCAAGTATTTAATGAAGGCAAATTAGCTAGTCAGTGATCTATAACACGTTCCTAAAATGCGATAACGCTAGGGGATCAAGATCGTGGTTGCTCAGAGCCTTCTGTGCATGCTGGCGCGCGTATGTTATGTGCGTGCGTGTGTGTGTGTGGTTTATGAAACTTGCTCAATGGATAAAAAAATGCGAAGAGAAAATTAATAAAAATACATGAAATCATATTGCAAAAACGACATATCAAAAGATGGGAACTGAGAAACTGAATTTGTAGCCATTGCTTCACTTCTTCTGTCATGAATTCCTTATTACTTTTAGTAAGCCACTTTACTAAGATGAGAAAATCTCTCCGGTGAAAGTGTTTTAAGCAAATAGACATCTCGTGCGCTATAGACAGGTCCGCGAAGGATATTGAAACACACTGGTCTGTCTGTGTAGTGTTTACTTACTGTAGGTCAGGTGATGAGAAACACTATCCAGACGGCTAGTCAGTGTATGGATTGCCGCATGCATAGTGTAACATCACATAATTTGAAGCTCATTTCGCATGCATTTTAATTGCATAAGAACAAATTCCAATCTATTTTTTAAAAAAAGAATTGATATTCATTACTGAACTAATTGTGAAATAAGTGCACAGGAACCCATTATAAATTTTATAAAAATATTCATTTTTGCACTATAATCAGTCGTTTATTTATGCTTTTAAATACAAATCAGTGATCATTAAAATAAAAATAAAACGTAGGTTTAAACTAATCAATAACAAGACATTTCACTTTTCAAGGTGGCTAAAAGCAATATTGTTATTATGCGTTTTCACACACTGAACTTTTCTTTTGTGCCATATTTTAATAAAGTCAACTTTAGCAACTGTATTTTCGATCAGAAAATATCAATTTTATAAATTCATCGCTGTCAGCCGTTTATATTTCTTTCATAATGAGAGTGCTATGCCGTTTGACTTTAAAATACGAAATGACTTTGTAAGTGTTGCCTTCATCAATAAATACAAATAAAGAATAATAAAACAATACAATAACGAAATGATCGTAGATGAACAGCCATAAATTACAGTGAGGTCATTCGTTATCACCACAGCTGAAGTTAGTGACGTATTTGGCAAAAAAAAAAAAAACGCCAAATGAAAAATCCCGCCAACTCTCTAAGTTTAACCACGCTACTAACGGGACAAGGAAAACTAAAACACTACTTACACACATTCCATATCCTTGAATTCCCATCTTACATTTGTCATCCGCACCTTGAACAGACTGTCGATCACATACTTTACGACTGTCAGCTACGGGACTCCATCCGGATGCCCCTAATAGAAAACGTCATGCTTCTGGAGACAAGTGGCCAGTGTCAAAACTGAGACTTATCGAAAAGTATTACTTAGAATTAATTAAATTTGCCAATAAGATCAACTTCCAGTGTCATTTTAATGTAACATAAATTACTGATATTATATGAATTATATAGTGTACTGTCCGACCTCAGATGCGAGACCCCTCGACACTTCTGCACATGGCAGAAGAAGGCGATCCATTCATTAATAATAGAGTAATCAATGTGTTGCGTGGGATGAGTATTTATTATTATAAGTAGGAAAATTAGCTTTTCTTTTATTAAAATTCTAGTTTTTAAAGTGGTAACTATTTTGCTTGTACAACAGTTGGAAAATTTTAAGTATCAAGCACGTGATTTCGCGTGTTGATTACGAATTCGTACATCGCATTATTCCTTTCTCCCCTTCATTGAAGGGGAGAAAGGAAAGGAATTGGCTCTTCTTGGCACTGTGCCAGCCAAGGTTCTCGCATCTGTGGTCGGACAGTAAATATAAATATGAATGTAACAGTCAGAATATGTACATATAGTTGTACAAATATAAATGCAAATATGAATATTGATACAAAAATATAAATATAAATGCTAATCAGTACTTGTAAGCTACATGTAATATATACATTGTATGCAATGGAGCATGTAAGAATAAATCACCTCCTGGTAGGGTCACTATTGGGAGGAAAACGCGAAACACACACACATATATAACCAAATTTTATCGTTGCAGTGTGTGTGTGTGTGTGTGTAAAATTTGATTTATTTTAATTTTTCCATTAAAATAGTCCAAAAATGGTCCAGAAGATTTGAATATCAAAATACCAAAATGAATTATGTTTCATCAAGACAGTAAGAAATTATGATCGTTTTGAATCGTCGTTTTTCCAATAAAAAACAGAGAAACTAAGAGAAAAAAGAAAAAAGTATCTAATATAATTTCAAGTTATTGTGCCGATAAAATGAAAGTATAATAAAAAAGTTTCGACGAAGCATTCTTGAGTCAAGGACTAGATTAACAACTAAACCTACTCATCTGTGCTCTACGTTATGAAGAGTTAGCAACTTCATGATAACTGTTGGCATACAGTACAGATTAAAATCTTTCACAGTATAATTTACGAAATGTCGACATTTCTGTTGTTATTGCGAGCAATTTTCTGATGTCTGTGACAAAGTCACGTTATTCAAAAGAAGTCTATCAATTAGCAGATCTTATTTGTGATCATTACAAGCTACACTGCCGGCCACTGAATTAGAAACTTTGTAGAAATCGTTTATAGTTCGGTGAGATATGGTTCGGGAAAGCCTTTATTAAATGATTCGATCAATTGCTGCACATAGGAAGGTCCGTTTGTCCGTACAAGACTTCTCAGACGATGACGACAATCTCTTTTCCAACATGTCTTAGGACCCACCTCTTAGACAAGAAAGTGGGTTATTTTCCCACTGATTAAACACGAGGGATATCTCACCTTTTGAGAAACCAGTGAGCTCTATTGTTTTCAAAATCGTGGATCCAGCCAGACGGGCACCCACAATAAGCCTTTTGGCGAACTCCTAAAGATCCTTTGTTTTTAACATTGTGATCAACACTATTGACGATTACTGACCAGCAGAATTCTTAAATACTTGCATACAACACGTGGCAACGCAATGAACCAAATGTTTTACATATACGCTGCATAAGTGAAGTTTACGTACATGTGCATAAAGGTTTTAATTCAGCGTCAGGTATGCTTACAATAAATAATTTTGACATATTCTGTGCCAAAGCAAATAGTTCGATTGAAAGGAAAACTGAAATTGCTCTACATTCAGCAGCTTCCGAAAGAAAGAAAGAATAGGACAGAAGGATAAAATGACTCGCATACATTCTTAACTGGTTTTGAGAAATACAACTAATTCGGGAATACTGTGTGGAGAGCTCTGTAATAAATCTGTTTACTGCATTTTTAAACATCTCTTGATTGACAAAAATAAGATATTTCAGTATATAATTTTTCGAAAAGAAATACAGAAATTAAGTATTAATTTCAGAGAAAGGAATTGCAACAAAAGTGCATATTCCTTTACTCCGGACATTTGCGGATTGTCACGTGATATTATGAAAATGTAAGTGAAGGTCAAAGAAACGAAAAGCAACGTAACTGAGAAAAGCAATTCCAAGTAGCAGCAAAGAAAACATTTTGTCTTGGAAAGTGATGAAGGCTGTCTATCACACAGAGGAAGTGGTAAAATCTGGACAGATATATTACCAAAAGGGGCAAAGCAAGGAAAAATACACCTACACGCTAAGAAATGTGCATGTAGGTGGTTGTGTACAATGTAAATACGATACTGCATCTAATAGTCACGAGATTTTCGTGATTTACAGTTCGCAAAAAAGGTAGACTGAAAATAGCTCAAGATGAATGCATCATCCCAGCACGTGTTTCTAATGCTAAAGTTTTTTTTTTACTACAGGAGTGAAATAGAAACACAACTTTCAAAAAATTGTTCATGCAATTTGTTTACATTGAATAATATTATTCCAGTTTTCCAATTTTTTAGAGTTTGTAAACTTTCCAACGCGCCATCGACACACGCCATGTTTTCATTTGCCATAACATATTCTAGATGAGTCAATCAAAGCCGTGCACTTTCTTATATTGTTCTTGCTAAAATAAAAAGAAAATTGTTACATTCAAGAAGCAAAACAAAGATTTTGTTAGCACTTGGAATCGATCTACTGTAGCAGTGACACAAAACACTGATTTTCAGCAGTTGGTTGTACCCTGATGAAAGGCGAATGCAGGAAAGAAAATACTTCGGTGAAATGGAAAACACGTAGATCATAAGTTGTAATGTTCGAGTGTTTTTATATCATCTAAATTAGACTACAAATCAATACGTATCGACGATATATTACTCTGTTCAGCATGGATAAAAACCACTAAGGAAATATTTATAGACAATTCTGAAAAGTTGAAAGTTCTCACAAAAATTTGAATCTAGCAATGATAACAAAATGGATATATAATATTATTTTTTTTAAAAAAAATGAAAAAGTTGCATTTTATAATTGTACGGTGACGTCATTCCTTTTAACAACAATTGAACCGAGAGTTGTTTTTGGTATATGATTATGCACTGTAGACAATTTTGTTTTGCTATAAAATTTGCATTAAAGCTGCCCAGTTATAAAAATCAAATGGGGCACGTATTATTTCTTATTGTTCTGAGGGGAAAAATAACAAAAAGAGCATAATCTGCTTTCAAGTAGACTTAAATCAAGAACTATTTTAACAACGAAGTTGTATATCACTTTGGCATCAAGATATCGAATTCTTTTACTGTCGGTATTCCCATTGTTTTCGCAAGTACTATTGATGTCCGAGACAAGGCAAGAATACTCAAATAACTCTATCGAATGATGACATTAAGTGATAAAAATAGCAACATTATATATAAACATAACGTAATATCTACATAATTTTAAAATGTAGTTCGTAAAAAATCTATATAGACGAAAAGTTTTACTGCGAAACCCGAAATTATCTATGAATACATAATGAATACCCTACATATTATAGATTTTTCAACCACAGTTCTCTGACTAAAGCGTTAATCTAAGAATGAACAATAAATCTCACAACGAATCCCTATGACGTAACTATGCATATAGATTTCTTAAAAAGATATGCATAAGACTAGCGGTAATTATAAACGATACGTTTCATAATAATATCCAACAATAACATCAGCTATTATTAAAACAATTGAACTTAAAGAGCCATTTAGTAGATAGTCTATTTGGTGATTTGCAACAGATAATAATTTATCATCTAACTTCATTTTTCTGCTAAATCGGAAACCCTACTGAAATCAAAATTGAGATTATACGCGAATTCTTGCATTTTAAATTCTTCCAGATAGCGAGCAGTTATTAAATGCTTTCGGACCCAATCTGCGCTTATGCATTTTACAAAACTACACCTAAAAAGTAAATTTATATATTTTTAAATAGAAAAAGTATCATTAATCATAGTCACACAGAAGTTACATAATGTTTTAAGGTAAACTCTCTCTTGACTTCGCTTTATGGACTAGAACTCTGAAATGGAATGAAAAATAATGTCTAAAACAGGATTTTCGAACTATCTTACCCTTGGAACTTTTCCACTGAGTCAAGGGTTAGATAATCCGAATCACAGGCTTTTTTTCCTTAAAAAAGGATAAGTAGAAACATTTTTTCATTTTGAACAATCATTACATCATTGTAGAAATACGAAATTAGCCTTAAGATATATTACTGTTTCTCCATCTTACATGGTTAAAAAAACGGATGTAAATGGCCGTGTGAAAAGAAGTAGACCTCCAACTGGAGAATTTATTTCGACAAAGCGAAGTCAGTTAAATCTTAACCAAAGGTACCAATTTTTTTTCGCAAAACAGTTACACTAGCTTTAACAGTAGACGCAGAAGTAAACATAATATCAAATATATCAAATTTATAGTTCAGTTTTAAGATCCAGCTGTTTTTACCCTATCCGAAGAGGACTTTATATTCAGCAAATTCGAGTCCACAGCCAGTTTTGTTTGATAAAGAAGTTTTGAATTTTTCAAATGCTTACCAAAACTGGCAACGTGCTTACTAATAAATCTACAAGGCCACATGCATCAATAACACCAGCATTACGTTTACAGATTTAACTACAGGAATAAAATCACGTACGTCTTCATTCTTTGGTGCATCCTTCTGCCATATGTAATTTCATGTAAATTACGGTCTTCAAAAATGTAATCCCATTTTAAGAGATGTCTTTTTTCTTCTAACTAGGAGCCTAACTTCCTCCTAGAATAATATTACAATTTAATAATCTTATGTATTTGGGGATTTTATCGTGATTTCGAATATATGACACGATAAATTAATATCATCATTTTTAATGATACCAAGGAAAACTGACATCATGAATCTGTGGTGATACACATAAATTCAACGAAACTAACTCATTCCTGGTTTATGACTCTAAGAATTTTTAGGCTTAGGTACAGAGCTAAGTGTTTGAATAGACCATCCACGCCTTCAGTTTGTTTGTTTGCTTCCTCTTATCTTACAACAGTACCGATACACAATTTTGGAAATGAAGGAATTACATCTGGATGTTATACTGTAGGTAGTGTTAGCAAAAGCATAGGAATATACCTTTAATAAGGAGAAAGGAACATTCCTATACTTTTGCTAACACGATATATATCTTCTCTATCTACTGGAAACTTCGAAAATATGATCCACATTATGAACAGTGTGAACGTTCTGAATTTGAATGAGGGTAGTGTTCCCCTGTAGAGGTTGTTTACCCGCCCAACTTCTAGGCATACACAGTAAGTTCCAACTGACCGGAATTGTAGCCAGTGAATGTCTGAGTACTCATTGCTAATAGCGATGGAAATGAACTTGTAGATCTTTATATTTATTCTATTACAGACTACTGGTTATTTAATAATATATAGAAGCACACTGGAATTATGTGTTACGTAAATAAACATCTGGATAAAAATGTTCGCAACTAATCTTGTTATCTGGTTTACTTGAAACTCACAGAAGGATGAGCAAACTTTACGCACACTTACATCGCATTTACTTTGGAAAACATTCTAGATTATCAGTAATGAAGTTTCCTGCTTCCAATCGTGGAGAGGTAAACAACAGGGGAAAGTCTAAAGAATATTAATGAAGTTAGTTATTTCTTGAATTGGTAAGCAGAAATCAATAAATATAGGCAAAAGCCTTTGGTGTTGCACTTAGGAAGCGTAAGTGGTTATCAGTCGGATAGTGCCGAAGTGCTATTTATCACGTAATCTCAAAATATCCTTAGCTCACAAGGATATCTTTGATAACAGCAGTCTTCCTTATCAATCAAATTTCCAGCGTAATTGATATTCAATCAGTTTTCAGAATTCTTCACTAGATGGAGCACATATCGAGGTAAAATATGTGTGTCTTGATTTCTTTCTTGTGCTGTTGGATACTAAATCACATCCTGCTTCTCGCATTATACAGACACTGCTACTTATCATTAAAATAGTAATCTGCCGGACGTTTCCTATTTCCTCTATCTAAATACGTCTCCATGGCAACGAGAACATGAAGCAGATGCTACAAATGACAATGTTAGTACATAAACGTGTCAGAGGGTGGCATTGCAACATATGCACGGTATATAATTTCTAGCAGAAAGTTCATTAGAAGTTTTAGTTGTGAAGGAGGTCACCCGGGCTTCACCTAAAAATTAAGAGAATCCTAAGACAACATTCCTGATCTAAGACAACTTCTTAGATCAGGAATGTTGTTTTGGAATCTATTAGGTGAATGCTTTGTGTGATGCGTATTAGCCGTACTATTCATTCCTATTGTCTGCATACTTAACACTATTCCATTAAGTTCGTGCACGTAATAAGTATTTGGCCACTTAAAATCCTAACAGGAACCTCGTCAATTCTCATCAACGTAACTGATCGCGTGCTACTTAGCACACAATCTAACTCCTGTGGAGTTTGCTCATTGGAAACAGATAAGACTAGGATATTGCTTCTTACACTGAGCTACCTATTTTACATCCAATGGCTGTACAGTTTCAATTATGCAAATTAACGAATGGATTCCACATCAATACTACCTTCAAGAAGATCGTAAAACTAAGGAAAGAAAATTGAAAGACAATTGATAATATTTCTGTTTGTGCATTAGTAAATATTTGCATTGCAATCTTACGATTATTCCTTTGCTAACAAAAGCCGATACATTAAATATTCCATTAGTGTCTTCTTGCAAGCGAGATTAACAAAGTAGGACAACACACTTGACTTACAACTGTTCTTGGGACATCACTTCCTAAGTCAATGGAAAGACGTTAAAAGATAGCGCGAGCTTCTTGTTATTAGCTATGAAACTGAATGAAAAGAGATTACGATATCCCTTTAACGCTTTGTCATTGATTTAAAGCCGCATTAGAATTTTTAAACATTTATTAGCTTCTTCGAAGTTATAAGGTTTGTAACTGCATGCCTTGGAGAGAATTATAAAAGGTGGCGAAGATTGTCAGATCAACGTAATTAAATTAAATGAAAGATACATTTTCATAGTTATTAATATTCCTATCATTAATTTAATAGTCTTGGCGAGTACAACGCTGTTATTTTCCTGAAACTAAACATGGTAGCTGCGCTACTGTTGAAAAGTAAAGCTGTGTTAAAATTTCGTTGCAGTGAATTTGTATTACTCTAAGCGCAATAAGTTCACTAGAAAAACAAAGTACATTACTGATAGCATAATGATCGTCTTCAGGAAATTATCTCAGGTGAAAGTATCGCTCGAGATCAAATTACAGCCCGTTGTCTGCATGTTTTATGAGAGAATTATGTTAATTGGACAGATAATTTAAAGCAAAATACCGCAAATGTCACATTTAATGAGTTCTTTCATTTTTATTCGTTCTTTTCATGATTTGCCCATATTACAAATGAAAAAAAAAAAAGGTTGATAAGAAACCTCTATCGATTTGTACATCACCTGCATAATGACTTCTCTGCTGCTACCAAACGATTACCTATAATAAGGTGACGTCACTTAGTCGTGCTCCAGTCGCGCGACTGTCATTACTTAGCTCTTGCTGAATATATTAATGACTTTGCTGCAGCAGATTGTGCGAAAACGTCATTAATACTTCCCTCGTGTCTTTTTTTATTTATTTATTTATCAGTGTCCAGTGTTTAAAGCAGTATGGGCATGTATTAACTGACTTATCACATCTTAATAGTTTAGTAATATACTACTTGAAAAGTTATTTAAACTGATTATAAGTAGTTAAAGTTTCTTTAACTATCTTATTTCAATAATTATTTTATTAATTTTCTTAACGTGATGAGAATGACCAGTGCAGATGATTATTAAGTATATTGCACCCCCCCCACACACAGTATTCGATTTCCCCGTACATCCCCTTTCAAATTAACGTTCTAATGCATTCCAGTACGTCAGATGGGAGCCAAATACTAAGCATATGCTCAAACTAATGCAGGCTCTCTCTCTCTCTCTCTCTCTCTCTCTCTCTCTCTCTCTCTCTCTCTCTCTCTCTCTGTCTTAATCAATGGATCATACCCGGTCTCCGAATTCTAATTATGACATTATTAGCATCGACTGAATGAGTCAAAGAATTTACACAGCAAATACAGTGGTTAAATAATAAGTTGTTTGCATCATTACACCCCGCATGGTTAATGAAGACCCCAGAAGATATCCGAATGCCTTTCATCACAGGCTTAATTGGTCTACAAAAATATTAAAATGCATGTGGTGCCCGACTTCTGGTTTACTAATTGCAAGTGCATTTATTAGGAAATGGTGCGTGCTCTGTTATTTCTATGTTTGTTCTAGCATTATGGCAGAATTGTTTTATGCTTTAAACATGATTATAGATTTTTAAAAAAAATTAAATTACTTTTAAGTTTTTAAAATAAAATTAAAATTTTTATAACAGCAACAATAATAACGGATTTTATAACGGATTTATTTATAAATAAGAAATAAATCCGCTAACGCCTTTTATTCTCAAGACATTAGGAGAGACCATTTAGCCCTAACCAGGTTTTTGAAAACTGGCGGGGGGGGGTACAGCCAGTTTCAACTCTTTATCACTGATAGCTGGCCCATGACTATCAGTGATTTTAATTGGTATCGGAGAAGACAGTACAGCAGACTACTTCTGCTATCTGATGGTCCCTAACCCTAACACTATATATTATTGTTTCAAACACTGAGTTCTACGGTCGATTTTTTTATTTTGATTTACGGGATTAAAAACCTCTAATTTCCGGAATAAAAACATGACCAAGAAAGACAGAAAAAAGTTCCTTTAGTCGGCGACTAGAATCAACTTAGAACGGTCTTTTCTTCATGCAGCCTGTCGCCATCGATTTTATTTTAATACATTTTATTTTAAGCTTTTCAATTTTAAATTTAATTTCATTTATAATAAATAACTTAGAATGAAAACCCGATTTTTGAAAACCTGTCTTCCAGCTCTCCTCAAAACAATATTCCAACCTAGTTTAAAGAACACGTATTTGTTCCCAAAGGAGAAAATATATGTGAAGTACCTTCCACGTACTCCAGTTCAATGTAATTGTGACAGAATATCAAACAAACATTTCTTCTGATCAGCATTCTTTAACAAGTGAAGGTCCCTAATTTCATCAACATATAGTTTCGCCAGCTGACTTGTTTGTGAGGTGAAATATGCAGTGATGATGTCGTCTGCGAGCAAACACAGCGTAACACCTCAAAAAATATCGCTTCGCTTAAGTGAACAGTAAGGAAAACAAATGCTTGTAGCAGAAGACAGCTGATCCATATCTCTCTCTCAAATGGGAAATTATTGCTGCCAGGCAAGGATTGTTGATTGGTTACCGATCTCTGTGCACTGCAAGCAGAAGACGGAAACACTTTAGAATATTTGAACGATCAGACGAGATTTTCCTATTGGAATTTTTGTGCATTTTAATAAAGTAGTTTTCCGAAATATCAACAAACAAGTAAAAGCTAAACAACGAACGCATGAGACTTCAAAACAAGCTGAATATGATAAAGTACTTGAAATATTCTTACCCGTTTAGGCTTTTTGTTCGAAGTTTTCAATCTTATCAAGAAAATCGTATCTTTTTTAGTTTTTGTATGTAAGAATTTCTTACTACGAAGGCCTATGAATATAATAAGTTCATGAATTGATTTTTAATTCTAGAAAACAATAAACACATTATTTTATGGTTAACTAACTATTCGGGGATGTTAGAAAAAATGACGCTAATTTTTTTTTACTTTACATTATGCAAGGCTTTGTAGTATTTCATTATGTCCGCAATAAATGCTGAACTAAAAGAGAAAATAGAAGAAAATGTAAGGAAACAAATCCTGTGAATGTGGAAGTTGTGGTGTTTTATTTTCTTGCTAAAACTTCGGAATGATTTGAGACTAATGCTGCGCGATCTTGACCACAATGCTTAGCTTAGTATTCTTCAGTTAAAACCGAGTCGCATTAGGTTCTGAAAATTCATCTTGTGCTATGTCGGGGTGTAAACTCAATCATTTCGAATTACACAACTTTTATTTTGCACGCCATCATTTCCTGAAATGAAGGTTGTCTGCAGCGAGGAGGTCAAACTTTCTGATTGAGGTTCTCGTTTTAAAAATTGACAAACCATCATATACGTCACGGAACCACTAATTTTGTACTTCCAAGCACTAAGAAAACATGTTTAGCAATATCGGTTCTCTCTCCAGAGTTGACCGATGCTAACAGCAGACCTATTCGTTTAACTTGGCTGTATATGCGCAGCCATGTTCTGCAATTGCCATAATAATAATAAACATGAACTCGGATCAACAAATATTCTTAAAGTACCTAACAAAAGAAAGTAAAGAGATGAAAATGACACATGGAAGCGGAGTAGAATAATGAATGTTATACAAAAAGTGTAGGATTTTCTTTTCTTGAGTTCTTTATAGCAATAAATGTTTTAACAAATGAAATCAGTAAAATCCACTTCTGTTGAAAGCCGATACTTGTGTACTATCAATCCTTGTTAGGTTGTGCTCATGAAAGAAAAGGTTGCTTGAGAAATCGCTGCACGAAATTTATCACTGGCGTTGACGACGTCATTTGAAATCTCCTTTAGAATGAAAAACGAATACTTTGGTAGGTTTATCTCTCTCTCTCTCTCTCTCTCTCTCTCTCTCTGTGTGTGTGTGTGTGTGTGTGTGTGTGTGTGTGTGTGTGTGTGTGTGTGTGTGTGTGTGTGTGTGTGTGTGTGTGTGTGTGTGTGTGTGTGTGTGTGTGTGCGGGCGCGCGCAAAAACATCCTTCCAAATGCGTTCCTCCTTTTCAATTTCCCCTGTTATACTTTCCAATAGTAAACACGAACATTGGAATTGTGATAGTGGACAAGAGTCTCCCATAGAGGAACCTGCCATGAATAGACACAACTTTTTTTAATCGAGTCACTCATCTTATTTTTATGATTTCGCAACTGCGCAAAAGAAAAATCAGCTGAAGTTAGAGAAGCTCAAGAAGAAGGGAAAAACATCCATTTTATTTATGATAAACGTGTTTTTTTTACAAAGCGAACATATCATTCAACAAAGAGTTTAACCTCCGGAGGTCGAAACTCACATCGCATACTCGTCTTACATCCTGTTGTTGCAAAGGGTGCTCGTAACTCAAGTCACGGTTTGATAAGAATTTGATCCTTCTAGCTCTTCTTCTTCTTTAAACATAAATCTCACTGTCCTTACTAGGTGTCCGTTCTATAGTTTCCATTTTTATTTCGTTATTTAAAGTTGATTTAAAACTGATTACACTATTTCCAAAAAAAAAAGTATTGGGATACAACGAAAAATTCAGAAGAGCGGGGCGTAAGATCACAGGCGTATGAACAGAGGCGTAAGATCACAATGTAAAACACAATAAATACGGTTTATTACGTAAAATAGTATTTCTTTATTCACGTAATTTTCATTCAACTTTCCCTTTAAAAAAAAACGAAATCTACTGTTATGCAGGACTTTATGACGGAACCCACTCTAACGTGTTTTTTTTTCCAGCGAACTTATATGTACAGGTGAATGAGTCTAGACTATTTGGGTGTTCATGACACTTGATATATTGCTTGTGTCGAGAGTGAATATTCTATGAATACATAAATATATTTTACGTCTGAGTATTTCTTTATTTTTTCATGACTAGAAAGATATTCTGAATGTGACATAAGGTCACTTCTGGCCTGCAATACATCAGGCAGCTACACAGATGCTTTCTACTAATTGGTGATATATTTTAAAGTAACTTTATCTTCTCGAGCAGCAGGAGTAGAAGCTTTTTACGTCAATTTATTTATCACCTCTGGTCCCATGTTTTTTTTTTCTTTTTTCAATATTCAATTTTCTCTTTATACAAGGGTAGTTTGAAAAGCTCTCGGCCTAACAATGAAAAAACTAATTTATAATTTCAAAACTATTTATATTTTTCAACATAATATTCCTTAAGACTAATACATTTATTCGAGCGATGCTCCGGCACCATTATCCCGTTTCTGTAGTGGTTCCCAGTAAGATCTGCAAAACACCCCATTACAGCTACAATCACCTCTTAATTCGAAGAAAAACGCTGACCAGCGAGGAAGAGTTTTAGTTTTGGGAAGAGACAGAAGTCAGATGGAGCCAAATCTGGGGGAATAGGGTGGATGTTCCGACAATTCGTATAATGAATAAATATATAAATAATATGATAGATATTAAGATATTAATATATATATTTATTTCGTCCACAATAAAAAAAAAGGTAGAAGTTCGTTTGACTCACATCTGAAAATGGTTGTGCAACCCCCCCTTATTTGAACAATAGGGAGCAGAAACTAAACCCTTTCAAGCAGCTGAATAACTAAGGATTCTCGATCGCTACCAATGGATTTTTATTTAGTGTTACAAGTTCACTCTTTCATTATTTTCGTTAGAAATACTCATTAGATCCTTGATGAAGTACAGGTTTTCGTGAATAGATCCTTTCGAGTGTCTGTACTGTAATATTTATCTATTATCTCATTCGCCACAGGTTTGAGACTGTCACCAACAACTTCAGATATAATTTTGCAGTTAGTATTTATGATATAGATTGGTTCTAGTTTTCAGTTTACCAGGGTGCCGTTATGATAAGCCTGACGTTGTCACCCCACATAAGTCACTTGCAGTTGCCTCGATATATATTCTATGGAGGAGAGGCCTTAGTTGTTCTCTAAAATTGTCTGGTGAAAGTCAGCGGTAAGAAATATCCCAGAAGACGTCTTTTTTAAAAATATAGGCTTTTCATGTCAATTCAGTTCATCTAGTGACGAGAAGTTTTGTCTTATGCTGCAAAGAGTGAAAGATATTTGGGTTTAGAGTGGATTTTACTGGTGGCATCGGTGGATATTGCGTCGACTTCGTACATGGCTTACTAGTAATACAAGTGTGCAGGTGAGGTTTACTGGGTTGTCTATGATAGGTTCACTTTCTGTTCTTGTGGCAGAAATGTTAGTGGACGGTTATTGGCGTTTCTTTAATTTGAATGATAATCTTACATATGTGACTGAAAGTGTGCGATGTCCCTTATGACAATGCTTGCATATATAAAATCTGTTGAGATGCCTGATATACATTAGATGAGTTCCTTTAGCTTTATCCATGAGGTGGTATTTTCTGGAGAAGTCAAACTAATTCATACAGTGTTCGGGCAGTCCATTACTAGGGGAGGGGGGGGTTACAGGCTGTATTTAAAATTTTCTACTAATATGAGTTTACATTGGCAGGGTGACATGGAATGAATATAAAACTTGTGCTATCGGTTGTTTATTTCGTGACATGTAAGTATCTGTTTGTAAAGATAAATTGCCTGCTCTGGAAAGATAGCATACTCGTTGGTTTAGGGACTTTCTGTGGTAGATTCAAACTGATTCCTAATACATAAAACTGTATGATAGTACAGTGATGAATAAGGTATATAAGAAATAGATAAAGTTTAAATCTAGTTTGTTTGATTTTTTTTACATTCATATTCATATTCATATATGTGCGGCTCATCGAGATAAAATGGTTGCCGCTACTAATTTATAACAGTGAATCTTGAAAGTTTCTTTAACATTATAAAGCACTATAATTTTGTTATCAACCAACTTTTAGGGAATCTGGTCCTATGGTCACTCAATTTACAAATTTTTATTTCATATATGAAAGGGTAAGGAGTGATTTCCCATTCACATAAGCATGCCAATACACTGGCTTCATAGCCTTACTTGTTTGGCTGTAATCGTTAATAATAACAGCAGCAATGTAAATGACACGATAGTGTTATAACATATAAAATTGTTTTTACATTTTACAGCTCAAATGTGGTTATAAATCAAATGTCATAAAATATTATGGAAACTTATTTTCATTACTTGAAGTTCCTGATATAGTTCGTGTCCCCAGTTTAGTTATTCATACACAATTTTAATAAACGATCCATGGGGAAGTTTCTAGAATAAAAATTACTTGGAACTGGAACGAAAATAAATTTTACTAACTTTGCCTGCATGGTTGGCTGAGTGAGTGGCGTATTCGCTCTCCCAGCAAACAGGCTTCGAATCCCGCCTTGGACGTGGGTGTTCGTGACTGTCGTTAGGTGGGAGATAAATTTCATCGCCTGGTATGAGACTACCTCCATTCTTATTGGAGGCCTGAAGGGACTTGAAAAAAATTCCATGTTTAGTCTCTAGAATAGGGTTTCAAGATTATGTAAAAAATAAATAAATAAATCAAAAATATAAAAAATGAATTAAAAACAGAAAACAATTCTATGAAGGTATTATCGGTTTATAAAAACCTTTCTTGAATGGAAGACACATAAAAAAATAAATGAAAAAAAAAAAGAAATTAAATATTTTCACGCCGACGTTTTGACATCTCAATTTAGCATTATCAAAGGCACCTTTAAAGACCAAAGCTCAGCGAAGACTGGGGAAAAATTAACATGAAACATTAATATGGAACTATGATTTGAATAAAATATTGAAACTATTAATTGGGAAGCTATTCTAATAAATTATTAATTAGGAAGCAATTTTAATAAACCAATGCTCATTTCGTAGCACCATATAAGTATTCGGTAGGATTTCCAGTCTTAAAGTTGGAGCATTTAATCCTTAGCTAGAAATTATACTAAGAAAAAAAAAAGAAATATTTAACAGACAAGCAAAAGAAATACGACTGTGTGTCATGTTTATCAGTTCCGTCGTCTAAAAATATGTTTTAGGTATATTCAAATCCTTCATTACTTCATATAAGAGGAAGGCTAAGGAATTATTATTCTATTTTATACTTACGTAACAACATTGTTTTGTGATATTCGTTCTCGGAACAAATATGGCAATGAAGATCGGCTACTCATCTTCCTTTCCTGTTATGGCAATCGTTGATGATTTACATTAAATATTAAGACAGCTAAACATGAACACTAATCTATTAGAGAGAGAGAGAGAGAGAGAGAGAGAGAGAGACTTTTGTAATAGCGACTGTTTTAGTAGAATAATGTAATGCTAGTATGCTTATACACTCAGGGGTGATTAGCCGTGATCAAAATGTTGAATTCTTTGCCCCAGACTACGATTTATAGGAAAGATAAAAGGGCACATTAAAGAGATGAGCTTTTGGCAAAGATCCAAACGATCCACTCCCTTTCTTCAACCTATGCCATCTTTACTTAATGAAGAAAAAAGTGACATTACGTCATCACTGTTTTGAAGAAAAAATATTTCTACTTAGTAGAAATAATTTAGGTAGGATTTATATCTCCTCTTAGATAAGCTCACTTTTCGTGTCTCTTTTTCTTATATATATATATATCTCTCTCTTGCTCTATTCAAATATTCATTTCAATCGCGCATCTGTCGTAAACAGAGAGAAACGATGGGAGGGAGGATAGGAAAGAAAAAAAAAGAAAAGAAGAAATAAAAAAAGAGTAAAAAAAGAAATTAAAAAAAACAAACAGTAAAATAATCGTAATAATAGTTTTCAAAAATGTTTTGGTATTTTTAATTAAACGAGCAGCTTCGTGAATATTAATATATCCCTTCTTATTTTCCGGACTTCCATCAAAACTACTCCAACGCGTTCATTATTTAAATCTAAAGATCTGTTGCCTACACGTCGTTCTTGTAATTATGAAGCAAATGCTTCGAAAGTAATTCGTTCATCATATATTATAAATAGGAAAGGAAGTTTATTTTTGTTTATATTAAAATGGTTGTATAAATAATACTTTATTAACAAAGACAGAATTTAGAGAAAAAACAAGTCTGCATCAGCACACAAAGAAAATGGTTCGACCTGCTCTCAATGTATTTTCGCCTTCTCTATCATTTCCTCGTATTATAACTTTATCCACATCTATTTACAGAACTGCTCGCTGCACCATTAGCAGCAATTTAATGAGTGAGGTTAGATCCTGTCAACATCGTAATCCGATTTGAGCATTCATTTCGGTAAGATATGAGGTCTGAATAAACAAACCTCGCACACCATGCATGTGTTGTATTACGCATAACACATGCATGTCACGCCGGTGTTTCTCGTTTAGTGAAAAGGAAAGGGTATCTCACAACAGGAGAAACTTCCAACTAGGTGTTTTGAGACAAGATAACTGCAGCTTCTTAAAGAAACAGAAACACTTTGTCCTCTACAGAATTCTAGAGATGGTGAAACGAAATAAAACAAATGCGTATATATTCCATCGGTGATGGCGAGCCATTTAGTCAAACGTTTCAAATTCTAGTGCCTAATACTCAAGTATTAGGACTTGCTGAATGTAATAGTTAGGATATAATTTGCATCATAGTATCAGCAATACATCGTTTACGGTTCAAACAATTTTATATTCAGCTAAAGTTAAGCATGCACAAAAGTAAATATCATCAACAGTTTGAACTCATTTTAAATATACATCTTAGAGGAAATATGGCTGTCACAACTGCTCATTTTTAACTGCTAAATGATTCCGATAATAAGTTCGCATAGCACAGGAAGTTAATGTCATGTGTTATCTTGTTCGTAGCACTGGAGTGAGCAGATTTCGTTTTCACTCTCTCTCTCTCTCTCTCTCTCTCTCTCTGTTTATTGCGAAGCAATATCGCTAGGACTGTTGTATTTGAGGTTGGAATGCTTTCCAGATTTCTTTGATGTTGAGACCAAAATTTCCATTAAACTTAAACAAAATTTCATAACTTCCGTCTCTTCTAAGATATCGTTTTTTTTTCCAGTATAGTACTGTATAATTTAATTCATATGTAACTTACTTTAACCGATGCGATTTAAGTTGTTTTGTTAATGCTCCCTACTTTGGTCGTCATTTTTATGAATACAGCTTAAACAGGATGCTATGAAAATGTTTTGTGGCTTTCTCATTTTTAATTAAAATGGTTTTCTAATAGTTGTTTTGTTTTATTTAAGTTTAATGTATCTATTAAAATCACATTTTTTTGTTTCGTGCCAAATGGCATTGCAGAACCACCTATTCTTCATACTTACTGAACTAGATACCTAGGTATCCATCCCATCTAGGATGTGAAAGAACATTCATGGGGACTTTTCAATTGAAGGTGGGTTAGCTGGTCTCATATAGAGGTTACAAAGTTTTTCTAGGAAACTCCAGGCAATGATATAATAACACATACAATTAACAGATATAATATATTGGCCTGAATAGTTTTAATAGTTTTGCTGTAGTTCCAAAATAACAACGCTGGAAAGCCGTGAACGACTTTATGCTACCTACTACACGATCAAAGCAGCAGCGATGGTGGTAGTCGTGAAATTAAGAATATGAATATCTGTTTGTGTGAATAGAATATCCTCTAATGAGGGAAAGAATACAAGACAGTGATAAGGCTTTATTTTCTTTGCAACAGTGCCTAGGAATTATAAACGTATTTTTTATTTTGTTTTATTTTTTTTACCATTCAAAAATCAGAAATTCCACTAACATTATACTGTATAGTTCATTTATAGAATATGACGTTCTCAGATGGGTTCGCTGTCCTATACGTCCAATGTGTTTGAAACTGATATTCAGGTTTGGGCAAGTTATTCTTCATAAATTCTTCTTCTCAGAACACATATTTATGCGATAGACAGCATGACAAGTACCACTAGTGATGCAGAAGGTTCTCTAGGAAGAAATCCGCCAGTGCACGTCAAGTAGAAATGTCTAGCAGCAGTCTATTAATCACTATAACGGACCCGTGTCAAACCAACAGACGCCATAATCACACGCTTCCATTAAATGCATATGTGGCGTAATGCTACTTATCACTGACAACACCCTCTGCTACTGGCTCCAGATGCTTTTTTATTCTTTACATCATCACTGTTATTAAAAAGAAATGGGTAGGAGAGAAAGAGACAGTCTTGAGGCTACATTACGTCATTTTATAAAGAGCGATTCTGATGACACGAGTCTGAATCATTTTTTTTATCTTATTTTATACTGTTTGGTGAATCTTTCACTACAATTTATTCTCTGTGTCAACATTTTCAGGGGAAATACTCTAAATTAATCCGTGCTTCATTTTCGGGTAATCATTGTTTCATTCAACTATTCGTTTGAAGTTTAATCTCACAAAAAGGCTTTCTTTGTCACCCGGAGCAAAAATACCTTAAAAATTCTTTCACTGTTATCCAATACCTTAACCATTTTTACATTAATCTTAATTTTATATTAGAAATTTTTTTCAACCATTTATGTAATCAAACTATTTCCTCGCTATTATGTATAACTCTAGAGTGTTCTTCCATCGTGAAAGTATTATATATTTCCATGGTTTTAACTTTGCCACTACAAACAAAAAAAAATGGAATACAAATAGCCCATTTGAATTATTTTAATGCCATTTAAAACTATTGTTTTAATGATTTTAGAGGAGCTATTTGAATCTTAACTTTCAGAAATTAGCAAGCAGCATGTCTTCCCCATTATCGGGCAATTGAGTTCCTCCTTACTAATAATTCGTAGACTTACAGGTGGCCAGCATAACTGCAGACAAATCCACCATTCAGTGTTCCTAACCACAACGGTGTTATTATCTGAAATAGAGAGTTCTGTAGCTGATTTTGTTGAGTTGCTAGATTTAAAAAAAAAAGAAAGCCAGGAAATATTTCTACTAGTCAGCAACTAAACCGAACTTATAATGGTATGTTTTCCATATTATGGTATGTCTAGAATCATGGCAATTAATTTAAGGTTATGCATGCACAGTATGGATTTCATATGAATTTATAATTACTTCTATTAATCGAAATAAGGGATATTATTCTTATTTCATAGTTGAATGTATAAAAACGTATAATGTATAACGTATACATGCATAACGTATATCTATAACGTATAGAATGTATAGAAATTTCGAGACCACAAAGGGAGCACATAATACACCCTTTATCATAAGATTTGTCTTGGACTCTACTTAAAAGACACAAGATCAGCTCAGAACCTCTATAACCTCTATATCGCATTTTATTAGTGCTTTTGGGTTTCACTGACCTGACAGCTGTTTTGAACTGTTGATTCTTACCAGAGACCACCTTATGAGAATACAATCCCCAGCGACTCCGATGGTGAGGACTGCATTCTGATAAGTTCTATGGTCTATCTTTAGAAACTTTCTAGGCTGTAAAATAAGGATGGATTTATAATTTGATTTTGAGTATATCGCCTTCATTTTCATCTAGTGCACACATATCGACAATATAGCATTCCATTATAAAACCATGGAACGCAATTACATACTGTGAAACCACGCAATGTGAGGGATCAGTTTTAAATGAGTTCCACGGAGAGTTTGAAGGATTCAACCAAAATCCTCAAGGTCTCAAAGGTTTATGAGGGTGGTATAAAAAGTACTCGGCCTAACAATGAAACAAATTAATTTATAATTTCAAAATTATTTTTATTTTTTAACATAATCTCCCTTAAAACTAATACATTTATTTCAGCGATGCTCCAGCGTCATTATCCCTTCCCTGTAGTGGTTCTCAGTAAGATCTGCAAAATACCCCTCTAGCTGCAATCACCTTCTGATTCGATTAAAAACGCTAACCAGCGAAGAAGAGTTTTAGTTTTGGGAACAGATAAAAGTCAGAGGGAGCCAAATCTGGGGAATAGAGTGGATGTTCCAACAATCATAGTGGAGATCTCTTCAATTTTCCAATTGCCAAAACACCTTTGTCGGCAGGTGCATTGTTCTGATGAAAGATGATTTTTTTCTTCTGCAAACCAGGTCTTTTCTCACGAATTATTTCGTCTAGTCTGGTTTAAAGATCGGAATAATATTCCCCGGTTATTGTTTTACCTTTTTCAAGATAATTAATAAACAAATTGCCTTTAGCATCCCAAAACACCGATGCCATGACCTTTCCTACCGATGAAACCGATTTTGTGTTCGTTTGCGCTGAACAACCATCTTCTGTCCACTGTTTTGACTGCTGTTTGGATTCTAGTGTGTAATGAGGAATCCAAGTCTCATCCATAGTAAAATCAGATTACAGCGTTTTAAATACAATTAAATTAAATTTTAAATACATAGTAAAATACAATTAGAGCGTTTTAACAAGCAACTCTAATTGTACAATTAGAGTTGCTTGTTAAAACGCTCCAAGCGCTGTTCAGAGATTTTCATGAGTGTGCGTTTTTGATCTGCTGTGAGCAAGCGCAGCACCCAACTTGCATTTTGCAATTCTTCATGCAAAATATATCCTACACGTTCTTTTGAAATGCCTATAGTCTCAGCGATTTCAAGAACGTTGACTCGCTGGTCATCCAATACCATATCGTGCACTTGATCAATGATTTCTGGTGTTGTTACACTTTTTGAACGTCCTTCATGTGGATGATCTTCAAGGCTAGTACGCCCACGCCACGTTTAAACTCGGCAGCCCATTTCTTAATTGTCGAAAACGAAGGAGAAGAGTGCCCATAAATTTTTATGAACTTCGAATAAATTTCTTTTGGCGATAAACCTTCTTTTACGAAACCTTCTTTTTAAGAATTTTAGAACCGTAGAGCCGCACGAT